>NC_061121.1:158347112-158360768 GCF_002878395.1 Capsicum annuum | reverse complement strand
GATCAATGTATGAGTCACTTAAAACCAATAATCAGGTATGAAGTTATGACTATTTCAAGTTCCCGTCGTAAAACAGCGCCATATTAGTCAGTGGCGCACAACATCGCAAGAGGAAATGGCATTTGCCAATTTCCAGTAGGTGTCCGCAATTATGGCACATCACTCCAGCACTCAAATTTAGAATTTTCTTTTTTGCAGTGTCTCAGCGCGATTTCCCTGCGTCGCGCCAAAGTTTCAGGTTGCAAAAGCAGAGGCAACGCGATGGATCTGCGTGGCGCCATCCCTCAATTTCCCAATTGTTAATTTCTAGTGACATGGCGCGATAACGCCGTCTTGCGCCAGGGGCCCAGTTTGGGAAAAATTTATTGAAACTAAATGACACATCCAAGGTTAAAAGGGTCAATTTCCTACACCTATTTAAACCCAATAACACGTGATTTAGCCATTTTTCACCCTAAATATACTAGTTTATCTCAAGTTTCTTTCAAGAACAACGTAGGGTTTTTATTTGGGATTCAAATTCAAGAAGTTTTCACCATCAATCTTCATGAAATCATGAACTAAGGTATGCATAGTGTTCATTCATGGACTCCTTTCATCCATAAAGCCCAAGAATCCCTTTTTCTAAATTTAAGTTATGGATTTTCTTATGAATTTCATGATATGGGCTGTTTTTGTTCATGTTGATAATGAGTAATTAAATTGTATTCCATGAATGAGTGTTAAATTCCATATGGGTTGATTTGAATCGGTATAGATTCATGAAGCCCAAGGACTAAACCCTTGAATGATTAAATTGGAATTGAATCACGATTGTTAATTGTTGTATGATGTTGTTTACACATTCTATGCCTACTATTTGTTTGGTTAAATGCCTAGATAAAGGTAAAGTGTCTAATTAGCATGATATCATGAAATCACCATGTACATACAAGCTTATGCCTATCACTTGTTTGATGAAATGCTTCAGTAAATGTATTATGATGATTATTATGTATTCAAGTAAGTCATGCTTTGTCAGTTTCCTTCCATCGAGTCCTGGGGATCTTTGTACCCAAAACATTAGTTGAGTACCTAGATTCATGTCATGTTTTCATGATACTCTCAGTAAAGCAATGAATCCTTAGACTTCAGATAGTCTTATGACTCAGGAAAAATCTCCATGATCTCATGACTCAGTCAATTATGAGATATCAGTAGCATTCATCAGTCAACGGAACTTAGTAACTCAGATCATGTTCAATTCAATAAATAATGTTCAGTGTCCATTCAGATGGGAGAAGGAATTAGCATCGAGTGAACCCAAGGATAGGGACACACACTATCAGATGAGGGTGTGATCCTTAGAAGCCATCCTTGTATTCTAGAACTATGTAGCCAGCATAGGTTGAGACATCAACACTATTCGATGAGGGTTGATGGGGTGGATAAGCACTGGCAGATAAGGGCCCCACCATTCACTTTTGGGAATACTATCAGATAAGGGTCGCCCACAGCTTGTCCTTACCAGTGGCGCAGTATTGACAACCTTCCAATTGGAGTTACAGATTGGACCCTAACTCAGCCATAGTGGTGTATTAGGGGTATGTCGGTTAAATACTATCTCCCACAGTTTTAGTACCAGTCTTAGTAAAAGAACTCTGATAGCTTTTCAAATTCAAGACTGTCAGATAAAGTCAACTCAGATACAGTAAGGAACTTAGATAGTTCTATCTGATTCAGGACTGTCAAATACAGACACCCATGTTATCAGTTACATTTAGATACAAACATTTAAGCTTTAAGTTATATCAGTTATTAGTATGTCATGTCATCATTATTCAGATTCAGTAATCACGATATCACTATGCCAGTTACAGTTACGTATTTATATATGCATTCTCGCATTCATTTTAGACAGTCAATTAGCATTATTCATGCATGTTAACCCTTGCATTAGCCTACCTCACATGTATACTCAGTACATTCCATTATATTGACTCATTTTCACTATGGTGCTTTGTTTTTATATTACACCATAGGTTCAGAGACACAAGTTCCACATCAGCAGTAGATTCCAGTCTTAGCAGTCAGAATAGAAGTGAGTCCTCATCCTTTGAGGACATGATTATTTCTCTACTATTTCATTGATTAGTTGTTAGTTGGAGTTAGTTGGGGACATATACCATCAACTCCTTATTAAGATTATTCAAACAGTAAAGGCTTTTACACTAGATGCAGACTATTATGTTTTAGACTTTAGTGTTTACATATTTGTTTTGGGTATTGTATTACCCCACAGATGTTATCTCATCTATGTTATGTTCAGTATTGAACCTTATGGCCTTTCAGTGCATATTTCCATATTATTTAGTATTTTATGCAATATACAGGTACAGATATCAGTCATGGGTTAGCTTGTGGTCCTTCGGGGTCATGCGCACCGTGTAGCGTTCTGGTTCAGTAAATCGAGGTGTTACATATAACTTATTCATAGAATAATTTATATTGTACTTTATGGTTTTAGCCATGTTATATTCAAGGTCCCATTAAAAAAGATATTCCTTAAACCAATCAATAGCAAAGCAATAGCCTAATTAATAGCTCGAGTAATAGCCACATCCATGACTTAATGAATAACATGGCCTTGGGCTACTTTAATAGCATAAGCAATATCTCATTATGGCATCATCAATAAATTTACTATCCAGGTTCCTCAATATTGCCTCAAAGGGCATTTTCTAGGCATTACATAAGCATCTATGGGTCTCACGAGGACTACCTCAACCTCGTCTTAAGTTGTGTCAAGGCCTACTCTAAATCCCCAATTTACCTTCTAAGTTTATTTCTACCCCGGACTTGGCTATGGTATATAATTCAACTCTTAGATGTATAGAAAGCCACCACTAAGTCCAAAGTAGGCATCCCACTCAAATACTAGACTTAAGTCTATTGGAACTAAAGCAACTTTATTAGAGTAAGCATATAAGGCCAATCTTTCCCTAAGCATGAGTAATAAGGTCACTCCCGTCTAACTAGAGTAGTTCCAAGCATTCTCATATTAAGCATGAGATATTAATTCTAATCTACTAAGGTTCAAGACAACAAGCTAGGCAATTCACTATATGCATCCAAATGATCTAAAAGATCCAACTAAACACAAGTCTTGAACAATCATCAACAAAAACCTAAAACCCCTCCCAATCTAACAAAACAACACAATTATACTATGGCAATGCTCATTCTAATAAAGGATAAACCTAACCTTCCTTAAATCCAAAGAATGATAATCAGCCGACTAAACCTTTGTTTCCCCTTCAGAGAAGCCTCATCAAGATGCCAAGTTATCAAAAAATAATCTATTCATCAATACGAGCATAATGATTCCCATATTACAGTATTATGATTCGTGTCCAAAGACAACACAAAAAAAAACCCTAAGTGGGTCCCACTTATAGAAAATACATTTTTAAGGTCAACCAAAATTTGATAAACCATCAAGGAATCATAACCCTCAAGAAATAGGTGAAATCAAGCCCTCAATCTATTTAGGGTCTTGGTCAAATATTAAAGAAATTAAAGCGAGGATTGAAGGATCCATACGTTAAATCAAAAGATATTTCCATTAAAAGATGTTAATCAAGCTCCCAAGTCACCCACAACACTCAATTTTGAGTCATCATACCCATTTATGGGCTTTAGCTCTGGAGTTTGAAGATAAAATGGTCAAATCATGACATGGGCGCCTATTTATAGCTCTTTAAAGTTGGAGATTTTGCTATCGTAGACCGCGAGCACACTATTGTGATCGAAATAGGTACTTGTGTGATCACATGTTCCTAGTACTAAGAAAGTCAAAAACATTTTTGACCCTCAAAACTCATTTAGACTTCAATTTTTGTAAATGAACTATGTAACCCCATTAAATTCAATGTTTCGGACGCATTGGTGAAGTTGGATTTACCATTAAAGTCGTTTAGAATAATTGTCGCCTCCCCACACCCATATCATCTAATTTTTCCACTTTACGAACAATAGGTTGAGATGAGCTCTGGTGCATTAGGAACTGAACCAAAGGTCTACCTAGTCTAAAATTGATATTCTAGATATACTGGCAAAGTAAAAATTTGTGTTTGAGATCGTCTTGGGAAAGCTTTTGCCTAGTGGACATTTGGAACCAGCGAAGACTTTAAAATAGGGAATTGGTTCTAAAACCAAACAAACTACTCGGTAATCAAACTACCAGTACCTGTAAGTCATATATGACTTAGGGAAACTATGGAGAAGCCCTAAAGGCAAGATATGTGAAAATAAGAAAAATGACCAAAAGGTCATTATAATATCCACTACTAAATAGACGTTCATCCTCGAAAGTCAACAGATATTAGAAATCTTAAAAGCTCTAAAGGATGAGGTACTGGGCCCATATGCTCTAAGAATGACTACCCAGATAATCTCCATGAAGAGAGAACACTTCCAAGGAATTTAACCACAGGTATCCCTTTTTCAATGAGCACCCTTACTTTACTTCCAAACAGTAAAAACATAACTTCAACCACTAACCAACCTCCAACTAAACCTAGAAGGCTGATGCACGTAAACCTAAACCACAATATATTTACTCTATCCTCGTAAAAGTTTATAAAGGCTTATCTAAGCCAAAACACACCAAGAAATGAGTCATACCACCCATTGCTAATCCAAATATAAACCTTTCTTTAAAATTCCACACCTGCTATCACTCTAACCCAGGAAGACTATCACTTAAGTCCTATCTGTGCAATCTTATCATAGAGAACTCAAAGCACTGAAGTTGATCCACTAAAATTCCACACAACAAACATTAGAATAATCCCATAAGGCATTACCTAAATAACAAAATAAAGAAAATCGAGGAATACAATCTATGCCAATGTTATATCTAGTACAGATAGTTATCTAAGTGAAATCCAGAAGATCAAGGTGTACTAGTCATCACTGAATGATCCACTCTAGGATGTCCAATAAAAAAAGAATGAAACCATACTAAATCTAACTAGAGCATACTACTCCCACTGAGTATATCATCCAAAATTCTTAAAGAAGACTGAAATCTCCAAGTAAAAGATGAATGAACAAATGTCAAGCTAATGGGCTATCATCTGACACTTAGAAACTATAATCCATCCAAAGTTGGGAAGACCGAATAGGCAACTATGGAGTAGGCTCAACCAACCTATTAATGAAACCCAAACTAAGACAAATATAAAATTGAAGGGAGCACTCAGCTCCACAACTCTAATATGAAGTCTTATTACTTTAGCTAAACCACTCGATAACAACATCCCAAACCAAACCTGAAGATAGGTAGGCATTAATACTCTAAATCTATTATAACTTCTAGATCGCCATCCTAAGGTGTTAAATCTAAATTTGAGACAACAAATTCAAACTAAGGTACAATTCTCACATTGACCATACTGTCTAAATCTGGAATACCTATACCATATCATACCAAACCAAAATTGAAACGTAGAAGAACAACAAAAATACAATAAAAGATAAATCAATGGTTGGAAATATAGAAAATCCAATCCAGCAAGGGTAAGAATGCTACAACTTGAAGAAATGAAACTTTTGCCAGACTAATCAATCCAATAATCTATCTTAGGAAGGAATAGCCATAGGCACATATCAGCCAGAAGGAAAACTCCACCAAGCCTCATTAGGCCAAACAAACTCTAAAATGTGGAATTTTTTAATCCAGCCAAGGTGGGGAATTATCACTTGATCCATCCATATATCACATCATCTATGAATGCCAACTTAAGAAGTCATCATAGGAAAGGCCATCTCTATCTCCCTAACTTCACAAAAGGCAAGAATCACTTCGTGGTGAGAACAGAGCATTTAACTCCATACTTATAATAATGGAAAACCATCATAAGGTGATGAATACAACAAATCTAAGAGATAAATCTAGGGTATCTCGATAGGTATATCATAGTACTATTGGGCAATAAAATAGTGACAAACAAATAACGAACCTCAAACTAGTCATTCACAAAAAATAGGTTAAATAGAAAGGGATAGCCAATACAAAAGCCTTCACAATATAGGAGGCAAGTTAAGGAATTTGTAGGTAAATAATGGGAAATATAACTAAATTGCCAACTCTAGAGTCATACAGTACCATGGAAGGTCAACTTAACTTCGACACCATAATACATCTCTGAATTAATCTAACACAACTAACCATTCCGAAAACAATCAACCTCACCATGATATGGAAAAGAAATTATCAAATTGGGCTACATCTACTCAAGCCACTGAATAAGAACTACAAGAAAATGAAATTCAAACTATATAGCACTAAGTTATACAGCTACCCAGCAAGGATCAATTACATCAAGTAATAATATCAAATAACATCAATAACTTCATGTAATGGTTGTAATAGTAACAACAATATCTATATTAATATAATTAAGTATCACAAAAATATTTACCAAAACATAATTAAATAATCAATTCTTTGAGTTTAATATCTAAAATTTCAAGCGTGTTTTACTAACAATTGATAATTTATTGTGTTCGCTAAATATTTTATTCTATTTTAGGTAGAAAACTTAAACACTTATAATTTAGGTATGAATTGGTGGTATCAAAATGAACATCAATATCACATACCACTCTGGGACACAACAAGGCCTATGTGCCAATATAAATTGGACTCAACCCAAAAGCTACACTCATAAGGAGAAAACATCAATACCAATCTACCCCATACACTACTAAAAGAAAAAACCCATAGAGTAGTCATATAATCATGAATTAAATAATAAGGCACAAAATAACTACCATGAACTCATCAAGGTATATAATCATCAATGGCTATGAAAATCCCAATACACATAATGTAAAGATAAATGTAGAAAAATTAAAGCACACCAATCTTAGTGAAATCCGCAACCTTATGCTTGACAAATATAAGGGATAGTAACTCTTAACGGGTTAAACCTTGAACCAACTAACTAAATCCTTAACTAAGGTACTAAGGGCATGTTGCGCCCAAGTGCACTTGGTCTCACCATGTAATACAGTGTCTCCGACTGTCGATCCATTGGAGACTTGTTTTAACAACTATCCTATTCTATCTCAGCTAGTAAGATTCAATTAGTAAAAATGTAACCAAGAGAGTTTTAAAAGTTATAA
The DNA here is from genome assembly GCF_002878395.1 of Capsicum annuum. NCBI lineage: Eukaryota > Viridiplantae > Streptophyta > Magnoliopsida > Solanales > Solanaceae > Capsicum > Capsicum annuum. Next base: position 158,353,595 of record NC_061121.1, on the reverse strand, counting down.
ACTGAATGTAAAGTAAATAGTACAAAAAAGTAGAGACTTTAGACAATCATGGATGAAAACCCAAGGTTAAGTCACTGCAAACAATCATAGTACCCTATTGAACTCTATTTGTTAGATTGCTTATCTTGGTCATTGGTTCGTAGAGTTTATCGTATGATCGTGGTCTCTCGGCCTCTAACCTTCAGCCTAACTTAACATTACAACTACATTATTGAGCGGGGATATAATAACCCATTTAGATATATTAAGATATCATCCTACATCTGAACCAAGCAAGGCTTCTAGGTATATCCTATCCTAATCACCAATTCACTTTACTCTATTCATCCACATGTTCTATCATTCTATTCCCCCTTTCGAGATCACAAGGTGAAAAATGTATGTATTTTAAGGTTAAATAATCCTAAAAATAGTTAAAAGGGATTAACAAACAACCAAATATGATAAGCTATCCAAAAAACCCAATTTAAAGTTAAAGTAAACATGTTCTTAGCCTTAATGTAACGCCCTAAATATGGTACCCAAAATGTTACACAGTGCTCATGACCCCGAAGGACCACAAGCTAACCCATGACTGATATCTATACCTCTATCTGTATACATAGTGTAAGTGAAGAAACATGAACTGAAAGGCCATAAGGTTCAAAACTATAAAATAAGATCTGATAAATCATAACATATGGATGGGGTATGAAATACCCAAATGAAAACTGAAATAAGCTATCTGAACATGTTGTAGTTGAAAAGCCTCTACACATAACAGTCTGAATAAGGAGTTGATGGGATATGTCCCCAACTAACTCCAACTAATAAACTAATTAACTAGCTAATAAAATGATGATCATGTCCTCGAAATATGAGGACTCACTTCTAACACTGACTGTTAAGACTGGAATCTACTAATGCTCTGGACCTCGTGTCTCTGAACCTATAGTATAACACACCATAATGCAAATACGTCAATACTTTGAATTTACTGGTATGCATGTGAGGTAAGATGAATGCATAGGGTTCATATGCATAGAAAAATATAATAACAGACTGACTATCATGAGTGTGAGAGTACATGCATGAGACATAAAATCTAACACTGATACCGTGATAACATGATTACTGAACCTAAATACTAATAACATGACATACTAATAACTGATATAACTAATAACATGAGTGGTTGTATCTGACAGTCCTAAATCTAAAGAAACTAGCTGATTTCTATACTGCATCTGAATTTACAATATCTAATAGTCCTAAAATTTGAAGAACTATTTGAGTTCTTGACTAATACTGATACTAAAACTGTGGGAAGTGGTCATCTAACCAATATGCCCCAAGTATGCTATAATAGTTGATCTAGGGTCTAATCTGTACCCTGATTAGAAGGGTGTCAATACCGCGCCACTAGTAAGGACAACATATGAGTAACCCTAATATCATAGGTAACTCTAGTGAGAATCGTAGGAACCCTTATATAGCAGGCTAAGCCACCTCATCTACCCTCATATAGCAGGCTATGATGTCTCAACCTATATTGGCTACATAGTTCTGGAATGAAAGGATTGCTTCTAAGAATCACACCCTTATATATCAGGTGAGTTCCCACCCTTGGGTTCGCTCGGTTCTAATTTCTACTCCCATCTAAATAGATACTGAACATGACTTTCTAAAACTGAATATAGATTGAGTTACTGACTTTGGTTGATTGATGGAATACTACTGATATCTAACAACTGAGTTATTTCATGAGATCATGGAGATTTCCTGAGTCATAAGACCGTCTGAATTCTAAGGATCATAGCTTGACTGAGAGTATCATGAAAACGTGAAATGGCTCTAGGTACACAACTAATATTTTGGGTACAAGTACCCCCAGGACCCGATAGAAGGAAACCGACAAAGCATGAATTTCTTGAATACATAATAATCACCATAATGCATTTACTGGAGCATTTCATCAAACATGTGATAGGAATACACTTGTAAATACATGGGGCTTTCATGAAAACCTGCTAGTTTGGCACTTTTTATTAATTTAGGCATTAAATAAAACATATTGTAGGCATGGTATATGTAAACATCATTGTACAACAATTAAACATCTTGGTCACATTCTAATTTCAATATTCAAGGGTTTAGTCCTAGGTTTGCATGAATATATATATCTATAATAATTAAATCCATATAGAAATTATCACCCAACATGGAGTGGAATTCAATTTCTCATTCATCAACATGAACAAGAACAACCCAATTATGAAATCATAAAGAAAATCGATAACTTAAAGTTGGAAAAGGGATTCTTGGACTTCATGGATGAAAGGAGTCCATGAATAAACACTATGCATACTTGGGTTGGGTTTCTTAAAGTTCTTGAACTTGAAGAATTTGAATCTCTTAGTTCTTGAAGATGATTTGGATTTTGTTCTTGGAGATTAATGTTAGAGAGAAACCCTAATATTGGTTATGCAGTAATAATGAACCAAATAGCTGAAATCGGATATAATTGGGTATATATAAGTGGGTAGTAAATAACAAAAATACCCCTATTGAAATGACTTAAAAAAAACTAAACAGGACCTGCGATGGTCCATTGCTGGGTTGACGGTCCGTCGGCCTTGACCATCGCTTCTAGGCAGATGGGGTCTCATTATTTTGGCTATGATGGTTTGGGTGATGGTCCGTTGTAAGTTCGATGGTCCGTCAACCTGATCATCGCACCTTATCCAGAAGGTCACCTCACTATTTCCTTTGTGATGGCCTGAGTGATGGTCCATTGCTAGTCTGACAGTTCGTTGGCCCGGGTCATCACTCCTAGGAAGAAGGTAGTTCTCACTACCTTGTTGTGACGGTCGTGGGCGATGGTCCATCTCTAGTCTGACAATCTGTCTGCCTCACCATCGTATCTAGGTGGTTTTACTGTCTTCTGTGTTTTAGCTATAACTTTCTCCTCCGATGTCGGATTTTGATGAAATTGGTGTCGTTGGAAAGCTAATTCAATTTCCCACTTGAAAAAAAGTGAAAATATTAAAAATAACACATGTACAAAAGTGTATTTATCTTTCAAGGAAAGTTTCTAATACTCTTGAGATGATTTGAAGCTAGGAAAAAGTACAGGGTATTACAATATCTCCCCCTTGAGAATATTCATCCTTGAATGAGACTGAGAGTGAGGGGAAAGAATAACCAACATAAACACTGAAAATGAATATTGAAACATGATCTAATGATGAACATGACTGATAACTGAACATATCATACTAAACACACATATCTGATACATGTGTAACTGATTTATGAATACAAGACTAGGTATTTAATGAACTAAGTTTCTCACAATTAGAATGCATGTCTGATGCATAATTATATAACTAAGCTGATACATGAATGGATGACTGAATATGCAGTGGTACTTAATACCAAGTTTGCGATGAACACAGAATATGAAACTGTGTAAGCTTAACGAAAACTGTTACATTAAGCTTGATCTGTGTCACCCAAGAGTCATTTAATCTCTTACCTCAAAGCTAGAAAGCTTATTTCCAAGGGATGTATTTACCATTTGGTTAGAGTTAAAGACACTAAGTCTGAGACTCCAACTCTCCAGTCTGTTAACATCGTCAATGAGTTTTCTAATGTCTTTTCGGATGATCTCCCAGGGATACTTCCTGATAGAGAGATAGAGTTTGGGATTGATCTTCTTCCCGATACTCAACCCATTTCTATTCCTCCTTATCGTATGGCCCTTGCAGAACTTAAGGAGTTGAAAGAGCAACTCAAAGATCTACTAGATAAGGGTTTCATAAGGCCCAGTGTTTCTCCTTGGGGTGATCCTGTGTTGTTTGTGAGAAAGAAAGATGGATCTTTGCGTATGTGCATTTATTACCGCCAACTGAATAAAGTCACCGTCAAAAATAAGTACCCCTTTCCGAGAATAGATGACTTGTTTAACCAATTACAAAGTGCAAGTTATTTTCAAAGATAGACCTTCATTCCAGCTATCATCAACTCAAAGTTAGGGAGTGTGACATCCCAAAAACCGCTTTCCAAACTCATTATGGCCATTTTGAGTTTCTTGTTATGTCTTTTGGGTTAACAAATGCCCGAGCAGCTTTCATGGGCCTCATGAATCGAGTGTCCAGATCATATCTGGATATGTTTGTCATAGTGTTCATCGATGATATACTGGTGTACTCCCGTAGTGAGGATGAACATTCTTATTATCTCCGAACTGTCTTGTAAACCCTTAGAGATCACAAGTTGTTTGCCAAGTTCAGTAAGTATGAGTTTTGACTAAGGTCGGTTATTTTTCTGGGTCATACCATTTCTTCCGAGGGTATTAGAGTTGATCCCCAAAAGACCGAAGCTGTTATAAATTGACCTAAACCTATTTCTCCAACTGATATCCAAATTTTCTTGGGTTTTACTGGCTATTACCGCCGTTTTGTTGAGCGTTTCTCCTCTACAGCGTCTCCTATGACTCGGTTGACCTAAAAGAAAGTGAAGTTCTTGTGGTCCAAATCTTGTGAGAATAGTTTTCAGGAGTTGAAGACTCAACTCACTTCAGCCCCTATTTTGACTTTGCCTGATGGTGTTGATGGTTTTGTTATGTACTGTTATGCTTCAAGAGTTGGGTTAGGTTTCATATTGAAGCAGAAGGGTAAAGTGATAGCTTATGCTTCTAGACAGTTGAAAACCTATGAGAAAAATTACCCCACCTATGACCTTGAGTTGGATGCTGTTGTGTGCTCTGAAAATCTAGAGACACTATTTGTATGGTGTCCATGTTGATGTTTTCACTGGTCATTAGAGTCTGCAGTATGTGCTTACCAAAAGAGAATTGAATTTTAGGCAGAGACGATGGTTAGATTTATTAAAGGACTATGATATAAGTGTGTTGTACCATCCGGGCAAGGCAAATGTTATGGCGGATGCCCTAAGTAGAGTGTTCATGGGTAGTGTTTCGCATATGGTAGAAGGTAAGAAAGGGGGCTTCTGATGTACATGATTTGGCTAGATTGGGGGTTAGGTTGTTTGACTTTGCTAAAGGTAGTATAAGGGTTTAGAGTAGTTACGAATCCTCCTTGGTTACAGAAGTGAAGGAAAAGTAATACTTAGATGCCAGTTTGGTCAGACTGAAGGAGTCAGTCAAGGACAAAAAAGTAGAGGTTTTCTCCCAAGGGGGAGATGGTGTGTTGAGATTGCAGGATAGATTGTGTGTCCCAAATGTTGATGATCTGAGACAGAGGATTATGGCTGAAGCACATGGGGTGCGATATTCTATTCATCCTGGTGCCACCAAGATGTACCGAGACTTGGGAGAAATCTATTGGTGGAGTGGCATGAAGAAAGATATAGCAGCGTTTGTAGCTAAGTGTGCAACATGCCAACAGGTTAAGGTTAAACACCAAAGACCTGGTGGTATGATGCAAGAGTTTAGTATTCCTACCTAGAAGTGGGAAAAGATAAATATAGACTTCGTGATTGGTTTACCTCCTTCCCAACGCCATCATGATTCCATTTGGGTTGTGGTTGATAGGTTGAGTAAGTCTTCTTATTTCTTCCCTATTTATACTTCATACACTACTGAGGATTACGCTAGATTGTATATCCCAGAGCTAGTCAGACTGCATGGAGTTCCCTTGTCTATCATTTCGGATAGGGGTACTCAGTTCACTTTGCAATTTTGGAAAGCTTTTCAGAAGGGTCTTGGTACCCAAGTGCTTTTGATTTCTGCTTTTCATCTGCAGACCGATGGTCAGCCTGAGCGGACCATCCAGGCCTTAGAAGATGTGTTGAGAGATTATGCACTTGACTTTAAGGGAAATTGGGATGATCACTTACCGTTGATAAAGTTTGCTTACATAACAGTTTCCACTCTAGTATTGGTATGGCTCCGTTTGAAGCCTTATATAAGAGGAAGTGTAGATCACCCATAGGTTGGTTCGAGGTGGGTGAAGCGGCTGTAAGTGGTCCTGATTCGGTATTTGAGGCTATGGAAAAAGTTAAGTATATTAGGGAAAGGTTGAAAACTGGACAGAATCATCAGAAGTCATATGCAGATGTTAGAAGGAGAGACCTTAAGTTTGAAGTTGGTAACCTAGTGTATCTAAAAATTTCACCCATGAGGGGGGTGAAGAGATTTGGAAAGAAGGGGAAGCTTAGTCCCCGTTATATTGGTCCTTACAAAATTCTTAGCCGTGTTGGTAAGGTAGCTTATGAAGTCAAGTTTCCTTCCGAGTTGTCCTCTGTTCATCTAATATTCTTAGTCTCCATGCTTAGAAAGCATATTAGCGATTCTGTGGTAGTGAATTCCTCTGTGAGTGCTGACATTCAAGAATATCTTTCTTTTGATGAGATTTCTGTTGAGATTCTTGATTTCTGTGTCCAAAGACTAAGGAACAAAAAAGTTCCCTTAGTCAAGGTGTTGTGATGAAACCAATCTGTTGAGGGTGCAACTTGGGAAGCTGAGGCGGATATACGATC
>NC_061121.1:158275839-158347012 GCF_002878395.1 Capsicum annuum | reverse complement strand
GGGGGGTGAAGAGATTTGGAAAGAAGGGGAAGCTTAGTCCCCGTTATATTGGTCCTTACAAAATTCTTAGTCGTGTTGGTAAGGTAGCTTATGAAGTCAAGTTTCCTTCCGAGTTGTCCTCTGTTCATCTAATATTCTAAGTCTCCATGCTTAGAAAGCATATTAGCGATGCTGTGGTAGTGAATTCCTCTGTGAGTGCTGACATTCAAGAATATCTTTCTTTTGATGAGATTCCTGTTCAGATTCTTGATTTCTGTGTCCAAAGACTAAGGAACAAAAAAGTTCCCTTAGTCAAGGTGTTGTGATGAAACCAATCTGTTGAGGGTGCAACTTGGGAAGCTGAGGCGGATATACGATCAAAGTACCTGCACCTATTTTCTGTGAACTCCGATCAACCCGAAGGTACCGTTCTTTCCTAAATCATGCACTTTTGATAAAATTTACAGCAGTTCAACTGTCATTTATTATGTGTCCAGCTGTAGTTTCTTGAATTTATGCATTCTATGTTGCATTCGGAGTGAGAAACGATGTGGTGATGAGTCTAACGAATGGCTTCAGCTGTATTCTCTATTCCCTATCTAATCTTGGCATGTCTAGCGTCATTTGAGGATGAGTGTTTCCAAGGGGGGATGATGTAATACCCTAGGAAAATTTTCATTGAAATTTTATGCGTAAATATGTTGGGTTCTATCTTCTAGAATGAATTATAAATTTTCCGTGTTAAATCTCTTATATTATGACCCAACATTGCGTAGAGTATCGAATAAGCATTCCAACGATATGTGGATCATCCAAAACGGACACCCGAGCGACAAGTTATGAACATTCCAATCGAGCAGTGAATAGTAGTAAACAGTAAAATGTGCAGGAAAAAGTACTGTGGCCTAGTGTATTTTTGCTCTAACTTTAAACGATCATAACTCCTTGTACATAATTATCTGGGTGATCTACTATATATCAACGAAAATCTCTGCGAGTCCTCTTTCCAATGAAAAATGGTTTCATCCAATTTGTCTATCGAAGCAAAAAGTTGTGGGTGATCTACTTCAGCCTATCAAAAGTAAATTTTTGGGTCAACTTCAAACGATCATAACTCCTCGTACACAATGATCTGGGTGAGATACTATATATCATCTAAAATATATGACAGTTTTCTTTCTAAGGAAATTAGTTTCATCCAATTTGAATATCGGAGTAAAATGTTATGGTTGATCTACTTTATACTATCAAAACAGTCCACCAAAGGACAGATTCGAGAATTTTTTTAATTTTTAGGGGCATTTTGGTCATTCCCCCTTACCCAAAATCCGTCCAAACCCTATATTAAAGCCTATTAGAAGCATTATATGTTATATTTCATCAAACTTCCTCAAAAAGAAAACCCTAAGCTCCTACATCCAACTTCAAGAACCTCTAAAGTTCACCATTAATTCTGCAAATTTATTTAAGATTCTAAGTTCCTAGATCAAGGACTCTAAGAACCATCATTCAAAGGCACGATTAATATCTCAAAAATGAGTATCGATCTAAAGTTCATCAATCAAGATATGTGGAGTTTTTCAACAAGAACTCTCTTTTTTTTCTTGTGCCCAAAAGTAATTTTCTTTACAAAGGCATGATTTTTATTTGATTTTTATGAATTTGAAGCATGAACCCATATCTTATGATGATTATTATGAAATCTTGATGTTTATAATTTTGAAAGATAAATTTACATGTGTGATGATATAAAGCATGAATCTTGAATGATATTTATCATGATTTTGATATTTGGGTCGTGAATCCCCATTGGAAATTGTATTTTTTTAGAAAGTGTGTGTTATAAGTATGTTGATGTTGAATATTTGAGATATTTTGAATGATTTGACCTTTTGGTCTTAATGGAGTTGTTTTGAACTCGAGTGTAAAAGAAATCCACAACGTGGTTGATTTTGATAGATAGAAAGCATGATGACTCCCGATGTATATTTATATATTACGAAAATTGTTTTGTTGTGAATTGTTTTTTAAATGATCTGAGCTAAGTCTGGGAGAAATCTTTAGCACCGAGCGGGAGGTATAAAGCGACCTTACTTCCCTAGAACTACGTGCCCCCATAAGAGTGAGCCTGAGGCTGATTTATATAGTGATCACTAGTTTGTGTGGATTTGATATCGATAGTCCTACTCCAATGGCAAGGATAGGACGGCTCTCCCGAACGTGGGTTGTACGTTGGACTCCATGTAGCTCATATGAATTATATCGGTTAAAGGATCTCCCAGTGTGTGTGTGTTTCCTCATTGTCTATGGTAAATGGTAAAGTGATTTGAAAGTAGAATTGTGAAAGTTATTCTTTCAAAAGATTTAAACGATATTTTCATTATGAGAATCGATATTCTTGATGAACTGAAAGTGATTGACAAATTATATGATGACTCACATGTGTTATTGTACTTATTTTATCCTCTCATGATTATGATGATTTTCTTCGGGCTGTGTGAGTCTTTCATACATCCTGCATATTTCAAATAAATATTTATGATGATGATGTTTATACAACTACATACACCCCCATATACTCGGTTCCTTTCCATGGTACTGACCCACATCTTCGAATGTGGGCTGCATTTTCTCGGAATATAAGTTCAGGTGCTCAGTTCCAGGTTCGACAGTGATTTTTTGGGCATGCTGTTCTACATCCTCTGTTGTGGTGAGTCCTCATGATCCGAGGACGTGATGTCTGATGTTGGTTTCATGGAAATGTTTACATTTGATAACTGAGTATGAGTCAGTTGGGGCATGTCTCAATGGCTCGCTGGTTTTATTAATTTTCTTAGAGGCTTGTCAGACTAGTATAGATGTTGGGAGTTGACTAATAAGTCATATTTTGATATCTTTCTGAAATTCTTTTATTCTTGGATGATGATTACTCTATTGATATTTGAGGGTTATTTATGGAAACCCCATTGATTTGTGTTAAACTAAATGAAAATGGCTCAAAGGGTTAGCTTGGGGCTACTCGTAGCATTAAGCACTGTGTGATGCTCCGGGACCTTTTTTCCGAGGCATTACAAACTTGGTATCAGAGCCTAAGGTTTTAAAGTGTCCTAGGGAGTCTGATAAGCCACGTTAAGTAGAGTCTTGATCATCGGTGTGTAGCGCGCCACATCTATGAGCAAGAGGTCATAAGACATATTAGAAAAAAATGTGATTCTTTCTTTCAGAAGTCTATCGTGCTTAAAGTGTCTCTCTCTGCTATTGATTCGTGCTCTCCTCTTTCAGAAATATGTCTCCACTTCAAGCGAGAAGAAATAATGATGGTCAACAACCTCAACCCGCTGACCCATTGAATAAAAATGTATCTCATACTGAATTTTGGGCAGCCTTTTAGGCGCTGGCCCAAGTTGTTACTACAAATGTACAGGCTAACCCAGCCCCGACTCTATAGCAGTAGGGAGATGATTTAGCTACTGCCAGGATCTGTGACTTTATATGGACGAATCTACTAGAATTCTATAGGACCAAGTCTGATGAGGATCCATGGTTGTTTTTAGAGGAGGTATGGAAGATTACTCAGGTTATGCATGTATCTGAGGAACATAGTGTGGATTTGGATGTGTATAGGTTGAAATACCTTGCTTATGACTGGATTGTTGCTTGGAGGAAAGCTAGAGGTGAGGGAGCTATCCCTACAACTTGGCAAGAGTTCCTGGATACATTCCTGGATAAGTTTTTCACTTTGGAGATGAGAGAACCGAAGGTAGAAGAGTTTATTAACCTGCGACAGGGCTCTATGACAGTTAGGGAGTACTGTCTAAAGTTCAATCAGTTGGCCAAGTATGCTCCTGACTTAGTGGCTGATAATCGGGCTAGTATATGTAAGTTTGTGACTGGAGTGCCTAATTATGTGGTTAAGGAGTGTAGGTCTGCTATGCTGAATAGTGAGATGAATCTTTCTAGGTTGATGACTCATGCCCAACAGATTGAGGCAGACAAGATTAAGGAGAGAGATAGAATGAGAGGGAATAAGAGAGCTAGGTTCAAGCAGCATGGATAAGGTCAGACTAGAATGCAGGGAGGGAGTCGCCCTCAGTATCAGGATTGTTCATCTATGCCAGCACCATCATTTGCTAGTGCTCCCGTTCCTAGAGGTAGGCAGGAGCAAGGTACCAGGTCATATGCATCCAGGTCCCAGTACAGTGTTGGCAGTAAGCCAAATCATCCCCTGTGTCCTAACTGTAGTAGGACTCATTCGGGTGAGTGTTGGGGTGAGAAGAGGGGTTGTTTTCGGTGTGGTGACATGGGTCACAGAGTTAGATATTGTCCACAGAATGGACAAAGGCGTCATGACTATTGCCCTCAGACCCATACTCAGACTGTTAGTGCTCTAGTTCTAGCGACTCGCCCAGCCCTAGCTCAGTGCGCCTCTTCTAGCAATGCTGGCGGGCAGCGCCAGAATAGATTATATGCTTTACCATCCCGCCAAGAATAGGAGGACTCTCCCGATGTTGTTACTGGTATGCTTCGTATATTTTAGTTTGATATGTATGCTTTGTTGGATCCTAGAACCACTTTCTCATATGTTACACCTTTGATTGCTGTGAATTTTGAAATGAGTCTAGAGATTATTCCTTAGCCTATCCTAGTTTCAACCCCAGTGGATGATTCAATTGTTGCCCAGAAAGTGTATAAAAAGTGTCCTGTTACCATTCTTCATAGAGTCTTGTTGGCTGATCTGATTGAGTTAGACATGGTAGATTTTGATATGATTCTGGGTATGGACTGGCTGTATTCTTCTTATGACTATTGATTGTTGGACCCGAGTGGTCAAGTTTTAGTTTTTGGGTGCATCCGTGTTTGAGTGGTCTGGGAATTCTGTGTCATCCAAGAGTCATTTAATCTCTTACCTCAAAGCTAGAAAGCTTATTTCTAAGGGGTGTATTGACCATTTAATTAGAGTCAAAGACACTAAGTCTGAAACTCCAACTCTCCAGTCTGTTAACGTCGTCAATGATTTTTCTAATGTCTTTTTGGATGATCTCCCAGGGATACTTCCTGATAGAGAGATAGAGTTCGAGATTGATCTTCTTTTCGATACTCAGCCCATTTCTATTCCTCCTTATCGTATGGCCCCTACAGAACTTAAGTAGTTGAAAGAGCAACTCAAAGATCTAGTAGATAAGGGTTTCATAAGGCCCAATGTTTCTCTTTGGGGTGATCCTGTGTTGTTTGTGAGAAAGAAAGATGGCTCTTTGTGTATGTGCATTTATTACCGCCAACTGAATAAAGTCATCGTCAAAAATAAGTACCTCCTTCCGAGAATAGATGATTTGTTTGACCAATTACAAGGTGCAAGTTATTTTCAAAGATAGACCTTCGTTCCGGCTATCATCAACTCAAAGTTAGGGAGTGTGACATCCCAAAAACCGCTTTCTGAACTCATTATGGCCATTTTGAATTTCTTATTATGTCTTTTGGGTTAACTAATGCCCCAGCAGCTTTCATGGGCCTCATGAATCAAGTGTCCAGATCATATCTGGATATGTTTGTCATAGTGTTCATCGATGATATACTGGTGTACTCCCGTAGTGAGGATGAACATTTGGATCATCTCCGAACTGTCTTGTAAACCCTTAGAGATCACAAGTTGTTTGCCAAGTTCAGTAAGTGTGAGTTTTGGCTAAGGTTAGTTGCTTTTATGGGTCATACCATTTCTTCCAAGGGTATTAGAGTTGATCCCCAAAAGACCGAAGCCGTTAGAAATTGGCCTAAACCTATTTCTTCTATTGATATCCAAATTTTCTTGGGTTTAGCTGGCTATTACCGCCATTTTGTTGAGCGTTTCTCCTCTATAGCGTCTTCTATGACTCGGTTGACCCAAAAGAAAGTGAAGTTCTTGTGGTCCGAATATTCTGAGAATAGTTTTCAGGAGTTGAAGACTCGACTCACTTTAGCCCCTATTTTGACTTTGCCTGATGGTGTTGATGGTTTTGTTGTGTACTATTATGCTTCAAGAGTTGGGTTGGGTTGCATATTGATACAAAAGGGTAAGGTGATAGCATATGTTCTAGACAGTTGAAACCCGATGAGAAAAATTACCCCACCCATGACCTTGAGTTGGCTGCTGTTGTGTTTGCTTTGAAAATCTAGAGACACTATTTGTATGGTGTCCATGTTGATGTTTTCACTAATCATAAGAGTCTGCAGTATGTGTTTACCCAGAGAGAATTGAATCTTAGGCAGAGATGATGGTTAGAATTATTAAAGGACTATGATATAAGTGTGTTGTACCATCCGAGCAAGGCCAATATTATGGCGGATGCCCTAAGTAGAGTGTCCATGGGTAGTATTTCGCATGTGGTAAAAGGTAAGAAAGAGGGCTTGTGATGTACATCATTTAGCTAGATTGGGGGTTAGGTTGTTTGACTCTGCTAAAGGTAGTATAAGGGTTCAGAGTAGTTACAAATCCTCCTTGGTTTCGGAAGTGAAGGAAAAGCAGTACTTAGATGCCAGTTTGGTCAGACTGAAGGAGTCAGTCAAGGACAAAAAAGTAAAGGTTTTCTCCCAAGGGGGAGATGGTGTGTTGAGATTGCAGGGTAGATTGTGTGTCCCGAATATTGATGATCTGAGACAGGGGATTATGGATGAAGCACATGGGGTGCGATATTCTATTCATCCTGGTGCCACCAAGATGTACCGAGACTTGGGGGAAATCTGTTGGTGGAGTGGCATGAAGAAAGATATAGCAGCATTTGTACCTAAGTGTGCAACATGCCAACAGGTTAAGCTTGAACACCAAAGACCTGGTGGTATGATACAAGAGTTTAGTATTCCCACCTAGAAGTCGGAAGAGATAAATATAGACTTCGTGATTGGTTTACCTCCTTCCCAACGCCATCATGATTCCATTTGGGTTGTGGTTGATAGGTTGACTAAGTCTGCTTATTTCTTGGAAAGCTTTTCAGAAGGGTCTTGGTACCCAAGTGCTTTTGAGTTCTGCTTTTCATCCGCAGATCGATGGTCAGGCTGAGCGGACCATCCAGCCCATAGAAGATATGTTAAGAGATTATGCACTTGACTTTCAGGGAAGTTGGGATGATACCGTTGATAAAGTTTGCTTACATGACAGTTTCTACTCTAGTATTGGTATGGCTCCATTTGAAGCCTTATATGAGAGGAAGTGTAGATCACCCATAGGTTGGTTCGAGGTGGGTGAAGCGGCTGTGAGTGGTCTTGATTCGGTATTTCAGGCTATGGAAAAAATTAAGTTGATTAGGGAAAGGTTGAAAACTGCACAGAGTCATCAGAAGTCATATACAGATGTTAGAAGGAGAGACGTTAAGTTTGAAGTTGGTGACCTAGTGTATCTAAAAATTTCCCCCATGAGGGGGGTGAAGAGATTTAGAAAGAAGGGGAAGCTTAGTCCCCATTATGTTGGTCCTTACAAAATTCTTAGCCGTGTTGGAAAGGTAGCTTATGAAGTCGAGTTTCCTTCCGAGTTGTCCTCTGTTCATCCAATATTCTAAGTCTCCATGCTTAGAAAGCATATTAGCGATGCTGTGGTAGTGGATTCCTCTGTGAGTGCTGACATTCAAGAATATCTTTCTTTTGATGAGATTCCTGTTGAGATTCTTGATTTCAGTGTCCGAACACTAAGGAACAAAGAAGTTCACTTGGTCAAGGTGTTGTGACGAAACCAATCTATTGAGGGTGCAACTTGGGAAGCTGAGGCAGATATGCGATCCAAGTACCCGCACCTATTTTTCGCAAACTTCGATCAACCCGAAGGTACTGTTCTTTCCTAAATCATGCACTTTTGATAAAAGTTACAGCAGTCCAACTGTCATTTATTATGTGTTCAGTTGTAGTTTCTTGAATTTATGCATTCTATGTTGCATTCGGAGTGAGAAACGATGTGGTGATGAGTCTAACGAATGGTTTCAGCTGTATTCTCTATTCCTTATCTAATCTTGGCATGTCTAGAATCATTTGAGGATTTGTGTTTCCAGGGAGAGATGATGTAATACCCCAGAAAATTTTTCATTGAAATTTTGTGCGTAAATATGTTATGTTCTATCTTCTAGAATGAATTATAAATTTTTCGTGTGAAATGTCTTATATTATGACCCAACATTGCATAGAGTATCGTATAAGCATACCAACGATATGTGGATCATCCAAAACGGACACCCGAGAGACGAGTTATGAACATTCCAATCGAACTGTGAATAGTAGTAAACTGTAAAACGTGCAGGAAAAAGTATTGAGGCCTGGCGTATTTTTGCTCTAACTTCAAACGATCATAACTCTTTGTACATAATGATCTGGGTTATCTACTATATATCAACGAAAATCTCTGCGAGTCCTCTTTCCAATGAAATTGGTTTCATCCAATTTGTCTATCGAAGCAAAAAATTATGGGCGATCTACTTCAGCCTACCAAAAGTAAATTTTTGGATCAACTTCAAACGATCATAACTCCTCGTACACAATGATATGGGTGAGATATTATATATCAACTGAAATATATGACAGTCTTCTTTCTAATGAAATTGGTTTCATCCAATTTGAGTATCGGAGTAAAACGTTATGGTTGATTTACTTCAGACTATCAAAAGAGTCCACCAAAGGACAGATTCGAGTGTTTTTTTAATTTTTAGGGGCATTTTGGTCATTCCCCCTTACCCAAAATCCATCCAAACCCTATATTAAAGCCTATTAGAAGCATTATATGTTATATTTCATCAAACTCTCTCAAAAAGAAAACCCTAAGCTCCTACATCCAACTTTAAGAACCTCCAAAGTTCACCATTAATTCTGTAAATTTATTCAAGATTCTAAGTTCCTAGCTCAAGGACTCCAAGAACCATCATTCAAAGGAACGATTAATATCTCAAAAATGAGTATCGATCTAAAGTTCATCATTCAAGGTATGTGGAGTTTTTCGACAAGAACTCTCTTTTTTTCTTGTGCCCAAAAGTAATTTTCTTTACAAAGGCATGATTTTTATTTGATTTTTATGAATTTGAAGCATGAACCCATATCTTATGATGATTATTATGAAATCTTGATGTTTATAATTTTGAAAGATAAATTTACATGTGTGGTGATATAAAGCATGAATCTTAAATGATATTTATCATGATTTTGATATTTGGATCGTGAATCCCCATTAAAAATTATGTTTTTTTAGAAAGTGTGCGTTATAAGCTTGTTGATGTTGAATATTTGAGATATTTTGAGTGATTTGGCCTTTTGGTCTTAATGGAGTTGTTTTGAACTCGAGTGTGAAAGAAATTCACAACGTGGTTGATTTTGATAGATGGGAAGCATTATGGCTCCCGATGTATATTTATATATTACAAAAATTTTTTTGTTGTGGATTGTCTTTGAAATGATCTGAGCTAAGTCTGGGAGAAATCTTTAGCACCGAGCGGGAGGTATAAAGCGACCTTAGTTCCCTAGAACTACGTACCCCATAGGAGTGAGCCTGAGGCTGATGTATATAGTGATCACTAGTTTGTGTGGATTTTATATCGATAGTCCTACTCCGATGGCAAGGATAGGACGGCTCTCCCGAACGTGGATTGTACGTTGGACTCCATGTAGCTCACATGGATTATGTAGGTTATAGGATCTCCCCGTGTGTGTGTGTTTCCTTCTGTCTATGGTGAATGGTGAAGTGATTTGAAAGTAGAATTGTGAAAGTTATTCTTTCGAAAGATTTAAATGATGTTTACATTATGAGAATTGATATTCTTGATGAACTGAAAGTGATTGACAAATTATATGATGACTCACATGTGTTATTGTACTTATTTCATCCTCTCATGATTATGATGATTTTCTTCGGGCTGTGTGAGTCTTTTATACATCCTGTATATTTCTTATGAATATTTATGATGATGATCTTTATACAACTGCATACACCCCCATATTGGGCTGTATTTTCTCGAAATATAGGTTCAGGTGCTCAGTTCCAGGTTCAACAGTGATTCTTTGAGCATGCTGTTCTACATCCTCTGTTGTGGTGAGTCCTCATGTTCCGAGGATGTGATGTCTGATGTTGGTTTCATGGAATTGTTTACATTTGATAACTGAGTATGAGTCAGTTGGGGCATATCTCAATGGCTCGCTGGTTTTATTGATTTTCTTTGAGGCTTGTCAGACTAGTATAGATGTTGGGAGTTGACTAATAACTCATATTTTGTTATCTTTCTAAAATTCTTTTATTTTTGGATGATGATTACTCTGTTGATATTTGAGGGTTATTTATGGAAACCCCATTAATTTGTATTAAACTAAATGAAAATGGCTCAAAGGGTTAGCTTCGGGCTACTCGTAGCCTCAAGTATCGTGTGATGCTCTGGGAACTTTTTTCCAAGGCATTACAATGTAACTCAGACGGTGGTGTAAGAAAGTGGTTGTGTGTTCTCAGGTGTAGTCATTCAGATTAAATTCTATTATTCTTGTGTATTGATTATATCCCGGACTCTAGAGTAAAATAATTTTCGTTTAGACTAGCGTGTATATAGTGGTTTACCTACTCAGAGTGATGGCTTAAGTCTAAGGGGGAGATGATAGGACGAGTAACTAAGTTAAGCTTTCAGATTTTGGGAGATGTACCAGTAAGTTGTAAGGTAGCGGTGAGGAAGAATAATGCTTGACCCATTCTTATTTTGGTATTTTTCAGTTATCCCAATAATTACTCATGTTTTATGTTTTAGTTCTATGATCATAACTCCTACATATCATAAAGAATCATGCCCTCTGTTAGTTCCCAAAATTTGGAGCTTCAGATCTTTCAGCAGTTGGATTTACATTCCGTAAGTTGTAAGTTCCAAATTTAGGTCATTCAGCTCATGACTCGTGTACTCAAGACTTGTGGTATGTTCAGTTCAAGTACTCAAGTAATTTTTCTAATGATCAACAAAAAAAATCAGATTTATATTATGCATGTCCTTGGGCCGTATTTCTTTGACAAGTTTATGCTGTTAAATCCTCTATTTCTCAAGCCTCAGTTGAGTATCAAGTTATTCATAGTATCTATTCATGTGTCAAATCTTCATGCTCTAATATTTTAGTTATCTTTCCTTAATCAAGATAGTAGTGGTGAATAATTGTCTAAACGGGAGAGATAAGATATTTCCTTATCAGCAATAGAGGGTAGCATGCTTACTTTGGCTAGGCAGTAATGTGAAGCGAGATTAAGGCAAAGTTTTTTGTACATGTCATGGTTAGTCGAAGTTTAATATGTTATGATATGGGAGATTGTTGTATGCTCGTTTTGTGTAATTCCATGAGTCTGAAGGAATATTGAAATGAAGTGTTTGTGTAGGACTTGATTAGTTAGGAATATGTCAGGTGTGCTTGCTTAAGATGAGTGCATGGGAGTTGTTCTTGATAAGAGGTGTGTAGGATATGAAGAAGAGGCTTTAAAAGTGTTTGATTAGGAATGCATATGTGGTTATGAAGATGGGCTCGAAGGTCGTGTTTGTGTATGTGTGGATGAATGCAATGCATGTTAGTAAATGGCTAGTACTAGGTGGATTGGAGTTGTCGAAGTGGTAATGAGAATTACTCTTAAAGTGAGAAGTTGTAAAAAAAAAGAAAAAAATGTAGATGAGTAGAAGTCCATGATCCAGAATGGTGTCATGTGGCAAATCTTGTGGTTCTAAGTTAGGCATGAATACGATGAGAGGGTTTGGTTTGAGGAGATATGAGTAGATGGAAGTATCAGTTCTATGTGAGGATTATAAGTCGTATCGATCAAGTATAGCATCGGAAGGGTATAGTATAGTCGAGATAGTGTTTTAGAAGTATGGTTAAGTTTGAGAGTAAGGAGTTGTATTTCTTGAGGCCTAGTACTTCTATCCCGACTTATGATTTATAGGTTTATGTTTCAAGCTATGGGATTATGGAAATTCTATGATCTCTGCTTCAGATGTCTTGTTTAGATCTTGCCTAAAGTTCCTTGCTCCTTCATACCATTAGAATTCCTTGGAAGGTTGTTGAAGAAATCCTCCACTTAAGTATAAGTATCTAGTACGGTTTAGTTTTCATAGTCAACAGCCCAGTTTTAAAATTTGGCAGATAGGTTTCTATGGTTTTCCATTTTTCGAACTAGCCTGGTCTTTCTACTCGAAGTTTCATAAGTACAGTTAATCCGGTTAGTAGTTCCTTGCACCCCAGATCTGCGAATTCAGTTCTGTATAGGTATCAGGCATCAGCTTCAAATTCGGATATCTAATTATGATTCAGTCTGTAAGCATTCATTGAACGATCCTTATTTTCCAAGTATTCTATCCCAGACAATGTAATACCCATTGTATAATCTTAGCCTTGCTTCTCATGACCTATGCCTGCATAAATTATCACTTCACAGTCTATAAGTATGATTACACCCTGATCACATCAAGTGAATCCTAAACTCTCAGCATGAACCCACTCTTTATTATAGCAGAAGGCAAATCAGCTCAGACTCAGATCGTTCCTTAAGTCTAAATCCATCTTTTGAATATATTTAAATGACTTCCAAAGTGAATGATGATTGAACCATGTATAATTTCCCTAATTTTGACTTTTTATCCTGTAGATCATTGAATAACCTTTCTATCGATACCAAATTTGCCCAAATTTGACACTCGGGGTGAAGAGTTAGAGTCATTTTAGTGAGACAATGTGCCACCTAGAACTTTAGCGCATCGCGGAGCTAGCCAAAATGGCAATTGTCATTTTCCAGTGAGCCTCCGCAATATGACGTATCGCACCAAGGCTCAATATTAGGATTGTCAAATTCTAGTGCACCTTCCACCGCGTCGCGGTGCCCTTCCAGGTCACAACCAAGGTGTCAATTCAAATTCACCGTGTCGCACCACTGAGTAGTTTCCTTATTGTCCAAATCCAATGAAGGACTGTGATCCTGGCGCATCGTGCCATGGCCAAAAATTGGGCTCCAATTCTAGAATTTTCTCAAGGGTATTTTGGTCTTTTCCACCAGTTCTTACCCTCTATATATATAACCAAGTACAGAAGAGAAATTCATTTCTCTCCAATTTCTTTCCAAGAACATTCAAGAAGCTAGGGTTTTCTCTCAACCCAAAAATCTAATATTTTCCAAGAAAATTCAAGAACCTTCCATAAATACCTTCAAGTGGTTCAAGATTTAAGATATCTAAGTCAAGGCATCAAGAAATATAGCTCATAAGTGCGAGAAAGAAGTTCCAATCAATTTTCTTCATATCAAAAATCATAATCAAGGTATGAGGGGTTTGAATAAGAATATCCTTTCATTCTTGTGCCCAAAGATTTGATTTTTACCATTGGAATTTCATGATCTTTGCAAGTGGGTTTACACCCAAACTACTTTATTAATGATTTACAAGATTTGAGTTGATTAAGTTTGATATTTATGATTATTTTACCATCATATTTCTTAAATTGAGAAAGTTATGCCATGAGATATATATTGATATTATGAAATGATGATTTCTAAAGTGATTTAAGATAAGCGTCATGATTTATGCTTTTCCATGAGGAGTTTGATTATTTAATATATATATATATTGATATTTGAGCTTGAGAGTCAATAATGAGTTCTATGATGTTTTCTCGAAGTTTTGACATTTGATATGATTTAATGAGCAAGTCCACTTGATGTTGAGAACGATTATTTTGATTTTAAGTCGAGTTAGGAATCCACAATTGTATATGATTTATAGATGGGATATATTTAAGTTTTGGTCTTTATGATAGACCTATGAGTTGATATTGATTAAGATGGACTTCGTAGCGCATTCTAAGCTGAGTCTGGGAGGAGTATTTAGCACCAAACGGGAAATATGGTATTTCCCCAGAACTACGTGTCATTGTAGGATTGATATTGATAATTGTGGGCCAGAGGCCGAGTATGTGCTTGTGATCACAAAGTTGAGGTTGTACTCCCTGTCAAGAGTATGATGCTCCCGCTAATATGGGGTTCTCTCCCTAGGAGGGCAAAACATTGGACTCAATACGGCTCACATGGTTTATGTCGATTATAGGAAACTCCCAAGTCCATAATAGTCTAAGTTTCTTGAGTCACCAAGTCACTCTAAGTCTTGAGCCAAAGAGTTTCGAGTTAAGTCCAATGATTTATGAGATTTCTAAAGCATGTGTTACTATTGATGATTTATGAGAAACTATATAACAGTTTAATTCAAGCAAAGAGAGTCATTATTGTCAGCATACGTGATTTTATTTATACTTATTATATTATTTAAAAATGTTGCACACACCCACACATACTCAGTATATTTCCAAAGTACTGACCCATATATATATGTCTATGTTCTACATTGTCTCATAATATAGGTACAAGTGGTAGCGCACATACCATATTCACTCAGTTTGCAGCTTCCAGTCAGCTGGAAATGAGTCCTTTTGATTCAAGGGCTTGAGTAAGTTTTATAGTTCTAGAAGTATTGTATTTTTTTATTTTAGTCGTATTGAGTTTGGATAGTTAGGAGTCATGACTCTGCTATCCAAAGTTAGTACCAGTAGAGGCTTCATAGACAGTCTGTAGAAGTTGATGTATTCAGTTTCATTTTTATTTTGTCAAGGTAGAGTTGTAATCTTGTAAAATTCATATTTGTATTGATCAAGTTGGGAGAATTGTTATGTTTTCGCTGATTTTATGTAGATTTAAGCATTTTATTCAGTTGCTTATGAGTTATGCCAGTAGGAGGGTTAGGTTGGGGTCACTTGTGCCCCTAAGCATCATGTGATGCCTCAGGATCCAATTTTGGGGTGTTACACTTTGTGATTGCAACAGATCCTGGGTTGAGGTACACCCCAAAAACACTTGGGTGCGCCATGGCACCCCCATTTATCCTACAAAATTTAAGGTGAGGATGCTCCGGGAAAGAGAAAAAAGAAGAAGATCGACTTGGGTAAGTTGACATGTGAGGATCTAGAGCCTTGTAGGCCATCCATACCTTGGCCCCTTGTAGGCCATCCATACCTTGGCCCATTGATGTGATCGTTGTTGATTTAAGGGCCTTTAGGAAGCTTGTGTCGGGATTGCCTCAGGAGCGGGGAGATCCCTCCACCACCCACTATCCTTATGTGTCCCTTTCTGATTATGAGAAGTATGTGACAAATCAGCAAAAGCTGGGAGCCACCATTACTAGGATTTAGAGGGCATACTCATCATTGGGAGATTCTCATAGAGATATTTGGGACTCTCATGAGAAAATAAATAAAAGGGAAAAGAAGAGGGATAAGTTCCTTAGAAAGATATGGAAGGGGGTAAATGACCTATGCAATGTCCAAAAACACAGGGATAGACTACCTTCTTTCAGAGTAGAGAGTGATGATGAGGCCTTATCTGAGTGGCCCATATCTAATGATGCTGGAGATGATGCAGAGTCCGAGGGTGAGATCAGCTCTTGATACGATTTTAGGGAGCATCCTCATCTCTCTTTATGTTTTATTATTTATGTAGTGAGGACACTATAAGGTATTTGGTTGGGGGTACATATCTCTGTATTTATTCATTTGTTCATGTATTATTGGGATTTTTCTGAATGTTTTATGTTATTTTGGATGATTTTTATTTTTCTGGGTTGTAATATTTGGGAACTCTGATGGTTCCCACAGAGTTTGTTTCATTTTTAGATTTTTACTTTATCTTTATTTTGTTTATGGTGACATCAAACGATCCTTTTCCTATGATTGATTGAGTCACAACATTCTTAAGAAAAAATCATTATGATTGGGTTTGAGCCATGGATGCAGGGGAAGTCTAAGTACTCGTAGTCTCAGAGCTATAAATGCAAGTGAAATCTAAGTACCTCTAGCATTTTGGATTTGGGATCGCACTTATACCTATGGCGAAGTCTGAGTAACCATATGGTTTGCCAGTATGAAAGCCAAAATATGAGACATCGGTTTAGTTTGGTGCCATAATTAGAAAATTGTGCGTGGTGCAAATGCGAAGAAAACACTCACCTTTGTCCAAATTTTTTTGAAAACCAAGGGCACAGATGTGAGAAGCCTTATAACAATACTTTTTCTCTTTTTGTGGGTCCAATGTTTGGGCTTGTAGAAATTGGTAAATACTCTATTTTGTCTTTAGTGGGAAGGCAAATTAAGTCCCCTTGAGGGTTTGCATGACATGTGCGGTGAGCATACTTGTCTAAAATCTCATGCATACTTGTATCATCTAGAACTTGCCCCGTTAGTCTCTCAAGGCTAATTTCTTATGTTTGGTTCGTAAAATAACCCTAGACCATCTT
Source organism: Capsicum annuum (assembly GCF_002878395.1). Taxonomy (NCBI): domain Eukaryota; kingdom Viridiplantae; phylum Streptophyta; class Magnoliopsida; order Solanales; family Solanaceae; genus Capsicum; species Capsicum annuum. Next base: position 158,330,756 of record NC_061121.1, on the reverse strand, counting down.
TTTGAACATAGGAACCTACTTTAGCCTTAATAGCCTACTCATGCATAGTTTAGAACCTCTATTTACCAAGTTCAAGTCTTCAAGACTTTCTTTGGAAACCATATTACAATCCTTGAACCATTCAAAAATTTTCCCTTTCTTTAACCCTACCCTTCTTGAACATGAAAAATGAAAAATAAGGCTAAATGCTTATGTTGGGGGTGGTATGTTAGGAAGAGATGATGACCTTTGGCAAGGGTAATTGTAAATGGATGCCTATGAGCTAAGCAATGAAAAAGTGAAAAGGACAGGAATGTTGAAAAGAAGAATGAGGCATAGATTGTAAAAAAAATAAGTGAATGAAATATGCCTTCAAAAAGATGGGTAATTAAGGTAGCTAAAATAGGCATATGTAAAGTGTGAAAACAAAAGAATTGGTCTATATTCAAATGTTTGATGGAATAGTGTGATGTAGATGTTCAAGTAGGGTGTATCCACTTTATTCCTAAATAATATCCTACCCTTCCCCAAACATACGTTACAAGCTCAAGAATCTCTTTGAGATCTCCAACCTAGTGTATTCATTATAGTGGCGAGTGAAAATAAAGAAAAACCTATGTCATGGTACTTTAAATCATCGAGAGTCTTTGTAAGAGAGAGAAAGAGGTTCGCAATTAAATCCCTAGTTTCATATTATATTATTTGGTGCGTGAGGGATATCCTTCTTGTGAGAAGGCATGTGAACAACTTAAGGTGGGTGATATTTTCATCTACAGAATAATGAGGCAAAAAGAGTATTGTGGAATTGAGGTCAATGGAGAGTCACTTTTAGAGTGTTAGTGATTGTTGCATTGTTTCTCTTTAAAGTCCTTTGCATCTTTGAGATTGTATTTCATCATGAGGGGTGTCATGAGAATATCTTTGCCCTTGTTTTGAAGAGCTACTTATGGTAGAAATCAAGTTTGAGGCTATCATGATCCTTGGGTTGTATAAATAGGCATAAACTTACATTGTCTCATTCAGAGAGGTAGTGTTGCTTGAGGACAAGCAAAGGTTTAAGTTGGGGATGTTAATGAGTGGTGAGTTTACCACTCATTTACATCCAAAATTCGTGCACACTACTATGATTTGAAGGTTTGAATGAGACAATTTTGTTAGTTTTGAATGGACTAATTTCCACACTTTGTAGGTATACAGATGATGAGAGAAAAGATGTGGATTTGAGATAAAATGGAATCAAAAGGAGAAGAAAAGTGCATAGCTTAAGACCCTACACTATTCAGGCTTAGTTACCGCGATCACTGTCTGAGGGTCGTGATCACGGTCTGAGGTCCATGATCGTGTTCTGAGGGACGCGATCATGGCCAGTCAAATTGGTCATCCTCTGTGATCGCAAGGATCAACTACAGTCATGATTGCGGACAAGTTGCAATGTCATGGCCTTGAGGGTTTATGCCCAGGGGAAATACTATCATTTTACCCAGCCAACCCCAAATCCCTTAAAATGCTAAAAAACTTTCCCATTTTACATCTTAAACTTTGAACAATTGAGTTTTGGAGAATTTGTAACCCTACTAATGGGGGAAACTCTTGTGTTTAAATTTTCCAATTTGGAGGTTGTGAAATTGAAGTTAAACTAAAGCACCTTCTAATTTTCCATTACCAAGGATGCTTTGAATGAATATTTTGACATATTTCTTCTCCTTAACTCCATGAGTAGCTAAACATTCTTTTCTTGGGATTATGCTTAACTAAGGTGCAATTATGTGTGGGTTGTTATGTATTTATGTAGATTCTAGTTTGTTGATGATGGGTTTCACTATTGCTTGCTTGAATTAGTTGGGGTTTATGGGTGAAAACCCCAAATTCGCAAGATGGATTTGTGGGTGAAATCCCCTAGTTCTTTAAAGCTCACATCATCCTTGAAAGAGGGATATGGATGAACTTTGGGAACCCATATCATCTTTGAAAGAGGTATATGGCTGAGGACATAATCCTAGACAATAAGGGATATGGTTTTCTATCTTAGAAATATGGGTTGGAAGAGAGTTGACTATGTATTGGGCGTCTTCCTCTAAATAGGGATACATAATTGAGGTATTATGTGATTTTAATTGATACACTCATTAGGTACTCGAAATGGTAAATGAGTGAATTTTTTGAGGTTTTGTTGAAAAACTAGCCTCAAGGACCTTCAACCTAGCCTACCATATCGTTAATGACTAGAATTTGCATCAAACCATCATGCACCCATACTAACTTTCCCTTAGGTATACATAATCCCAAAATCTTTCTCATTTTGAATTTTCAATCACATTTGTAGTTTTTAGTTGGTTAACTTAAATAGACATTGATCAATCTTGTTCCAAATCACCCCCATGTTTCATGTATTTTACTTTGTTTACATTATGGGTATCTTGTTACTAACTATTAACTCCCATAGGACAAGAAAGCTAATTTTGCTCCTCATGGATTCGACCTCAACATAATATGAGCAATTGAGAACGATCGTCCTCTACCAATTTAAATAGTATAGGTGAGCGTGATCACCTCTCCGCCTGTCCACCATCTATTCTAAGGTTCACCTAGGTTCCCAAGCCTTTCTAAAAGGAACTCTAAAAGTGAGATTAAAATTAGGTGCCTTTATCTGATATAATGGAAATTAAAGAACCATGAAACTTCATGATCTCCTTAATGAAGAGTACTTAGCATAATTCTCTGTCGAATAATTCATCTTCAGTGGTAGGAAATGAGCAGAACAATCAAATCAAACTTATGGCGAGACCGCAGAAGACTATTGAAGAAATCCATATTAATCACTTCCTATCTCCATACGGGAAACTCAATCTCTTGAGACAAACCACTAGGCCTCAAGTGCTTCACCTTCACTTGATGACACACCAAATAATTAGCCACAAAATTGGACACATCTCTCTTCATATTATTTTACAAATAAATCACTTTCAAATCATGGTACATCTTCGCTAAACCAGGATGAACAATATATCTTGACTCATTAGCTTTAGTTAAGATCCTCGCTCGCAGCCCGTGTACATCAGGAACACATAACCTATCTAGGTGCCACAATATATCATCACCACAAATATCAAAATGCATCGCCTTCTGGTGACCCACATCATCCTTGATTTGTATCAAGATAGGGTTAAAGACCTATTTCTCCTTCACCTCCGTGCCAAGAGATAACTTCACCACCTCTTGCAGAATCATACCACCATTCTCAGGGTCCAATAGGTGAACCAACCCATAATAGTAAGAAAGAACAAACCAATATTATCCAAACAGTGAATATAATTCATCAACCCTTGCTTCTTCTCATCAACATGAGACAAGCTTCCCATAAATAGTCTACTAAGAGCATCAGCAACCATGTTAGATTTACCTAGATGATAGTGAAGACTCTTGTCGTAGTCCTTGGATAACTCAAGCCATCTTCTCTACCTGAGATCTAACTCTTTCTAGGTAAACACATACTGCAACTGTTATGGTTTGAGAAAATGTCGACATGAACCCCATACAAATAGTGACGCCAAATCTTCAAAGCAAAGACCATAGCTAACAATTCTAAATCATGGGTTGGATAGTTCTTCTGGAACATCTTCAACTGCCTAGAAGCATATGCAACCACCCTGCCATGTTTCACCAACACACCACCCTATCCTACCAGGGACGCATCACAATAAATAATAAAACCATCAGCACCCTCGAGTAGAGTCAAACTAGGAGCCAAAGTCAACTTATTCTTCAACTTCTCAAAACTACCCTCACAAGTATCAAACCATATAAATTTTACCTTTTTCTGAGTCAACATAGTCAATGGGGTATAACTAGAAGAGAAACTTTCCACAAACCTTCTATAATAACCGACTAAACCTAAAAAACTTCGAATATCGATTGAAGTCGCAGATCTAGGCAACTTCTTAACCACTACAACTTTTTATGGATCCCTCGCGATCCCTTCAATATAAATAATATGACCTAGATAGGTCACAATATTCAACCAAAACTCATACTTCAAAAACTTTGCATACAACCACTGATCCTTAAGGGCTGTAATACTGTATGGAAGTGATCAGCAAGATTTGCCTCACTCTTTGAATACACTAAAATATCATCAATAAATACAATTATGAACAAATTAAAGAACTGACAGAAGACCTGTTTCATAAGATCCATGAATATCACTGGGGCATTAGTCAACCCAAAGGACATCACCAATAACTCTAAATGACCATATCGGGTCAAAAAATAGTATTAGGGATATCTACCTCACTAATATTCAACCAATGGAAACCCGATCAAAGATAAATCTTAGAAAAGTACTTAGCACCTTCAAGTTGGTCAAAGAGATCACTAATCCTAGAAAGCAAATACTTATTCTTAACGATCACTCTATTTAATTGACGATATTCTATACACATCCCAAGGGACGAACCCATCCTTCTTATGCACAAAGAGAACCAGAGCACCCCATAGAGAAAAACTAGGGTGAATAACACCCTCATCTAAAAGATCTTTCATCTGCTTCTTAAGTTCTTTCAACTCAGTCGGAGTCATTCTGTAGGGAGGGATACAGATAGGATGAGTGTTCAGAAGAAGGTCAATCCCAAAATCAATATCCCTATCAGGAGGAACACCTGGAAGATAATTAAGAAATACCTCGAGAAAATCACAGACCACAGGGACAGACTTCAACGAAGGACCTTTAGATCGAGAATCCTTAATATGCACTAAATGGTATAGACACCCCTTCGAGATTAACCTCCGGGATCTAAGATTTGAAGTGAACCTTTCCTTAAGCACTAAGGAACTCCATTCCCATTAAATCACAGGTTCATTCGATAATTGGAAACTGACCCTTTGGGTCTGACAATCAAGGGAGGCATAGCACGAGTGTGGCCAATCCATCCCTAAACTAAGAAAAAAATCTAAGATATCCAACTTAATCAGATCCATAAAGGTCTTCCAACTACTGACTGGTACCACAAAACCCCTATAGACTCTTCTAGCCACAATAGAGTCATCTACCAAGGTAGACACAGAAAAGGGATTAGAAATACACTACGGATCAAAACCAAAATGAAAAGCCATATAAAGGGTAATATAAGAAAGGGTAGTTCTGGTATCAAGCAGACAATATAAATCACAGGAGAAGAGTTTCAGCATACTAGTAATAACATCAGGAGACACCTCATACTCTTAACAGATGGAAAGAGAATATAAATAGTTTCGACCAGTTCTGGAGCAGAAAATAACACCCTTTGGTATAGGAGTTGAAGAACCAGAAATCGAGACCTTATTAGCCCTCATAGCAAAATCGCCTGAAATATAGTTCCTTTGAATGTGGCCAAGCTGACAACATATGAAAGACATATTCCTCTCCTCATCACAAAACCCATAGTGCAACTATCCATAAAATTTAGAAGAAAGATATGATGGAGCTGACTGGGCCCTACTTGTTTCAGACTGGGCACCTTGTTCCTTAAATCAACTATTTCTCGAAAAACAGCAATCATAGGACAACTTAGGATATTGAGCACTATTTATAGTATAACAACCAAAATTCCCTAATTCTTATTAGACTACTGTCTGCCATCTCTACCATTATTCTGTTAGCCACCACCCTACTCAGAATACCCTGATCTTTTACTTTACCTATCCCCTAATTTGACTTGTTTCTTCTTTTTATTTTTTACCTACTACATATACACCATAAGCCTAGAGATATACATGTCACTATTCACCAAGGCAGCCTTGCACTTCAACACCAAGTCTTGAGACAAGCCCAACGCAAAATTTCTCATCTTAGCTCTCATGCTAGACACTAGCTTAGAAGCATATTGGGATAGCTGATAAAACTTCAAGTCATACTCCTTCATTGACATCTTACCTTGTTTCAAATTCACAAACTCTTGATCCTTCACTTTCTTCAACTCCTGAGGAAAAAAACACTAAAGAAAAACACCAAATAAATCCTCCCATAAAGAAAACTCCATATCATCACCCCTAAACTGGTCCCACTTCTCATACTACTGATACCTCACATCCTTCAGTTGATATGCAACAAATTCTACACCTTAAGAGTTTGAAGCATGCATCATACAAAAAATCTTCTCTATCTCATCTATAAACCCTTTAAGATATTCCTCAATCTTAGAACCGGTATAGGTTTGAGGATTCATCCTTATAAACTGGCCAACACTAGTGGCCTCAAAATAACTCACAATAGCACCAATAGGAACCGACTGACGTGACTCAGAGATGTCAACAACTAGGTTAACAAATTAAATAGAGTATAGAACTCAGCATTAGCAATATCTCTTGAAGGTTTCTGAGCAGGAGTATCTCCATCAAGTGAAGGATTAGTGAGGATCGGTGGAGCTTCACTAGAGCAATCAAAAGCAACAACCCTAGATCGGGTCTGAACTTTATATGTAGGATGAGCCCCATCTATATAGTCCTCAAGCGTAATAAAAGAGTTTCTATGAGCATCAGATTTTCTTGATGGCATTATCTGAAAAGCAAACAAATATAATTATAGGGAATTTCAACACCCTAAACTCTATGGTAGATCATATGAAAGCAAAATATTCCTAAATACCTCATAGCTTATATGCCCAAATTACGACATTCTTTAGAAAGAGTAAGAGGTCGTTGTCCAATATAGTACCCAACTAGGTAGGGTTGAATCCCCCAGAGAATATGGTGTTAACTAAGTTATATGATTATTAATAGACTGTTAATTGAAAATTTCCATAAATAAAGGGAGGTTTATTGTTAACGGACATTGTTGATAGTATCAATTTGTATTTAAAATATTGAGTATTTTGCAGAGTGAATTCAATGAGATTAAGTAAACAAAGATTATGGTCGCCAAAGTGTTAATGAAATTAGGGTTTCGAGTCATTTCAAATCCCTAATCAACTATTTCAATTGGAAGGATAATTGAACTCTAAATTGTATCTATTTGTTTCTCAACCTTAATAGATGGCTACCTTTTGATTCTTTCAAACTTAAAGAGTGTTCTGGAATATTCAATTGAATTCTCAAGTGGCTTAATCCTGTGAAGGCATCAACCCTTAATCCAAAGGTTAAAGCCCTTAAATTTCTTGTAATTCTTCTCTTTTCCCAACACCAACTTTTTTACTCAAATAAGTGGTATTCCTGGGCACACCCTTCAAGTTTGCAACCAAGAAAGATCATTAATTTGAAGCGAATATTATGCAATTGCAATTATCTAAGGGATTTGAACATTCTTACAACCCTAGCAACAATTAACACCAGAGCTCCCATAACCCTAGTTATGGGAGTTTTAGCCATACATAATATAAGAGAAAGATTTCATTTTAATTATAATAAACAATTTAGAAATTACTTACAAAGATACAAAGCATTGTTCTTTATCTTAGATAAATGGTGAATAATATGAAAACCGAAGGTAAAGATCTTATTCTCAGAGAATTATCAGTTATAAAATGTTTCAGCAGTCAAAAAGGATACCTAATCTAACCCTACTGAGTATTTATATGTTCCTAGGAAGTGAAGATTTTAAAATTCAAAAAATAGGCTACCACATCATAGTTGACGACTAAAATGATGGTTCATCGCTGGCCTGATGATCCACACTTGGACTCTCAATTTTCTTCTTTATGTTTACCTCCGACGACCAAGATGACGGTCCGTCGATGGTCTGACGGTCCACCAACTTGTCCTTTACTTTGACCTTGATTTATCTTCATTCTATTTAAGGCTGATGGACATAACGACAGTCCATCGCTGGCCTGAAGGTCTGTGTCACTTGGGTCCTCCATGTCTTTTGTTCTTTTTAAGGTTGACTGACACATTGACAATCCATCACAATGTCGATGGCCCATCAGTTAGTCTGTCAAACATATTTAGTTCCTAATTTTCTAAGTTATTTCTTCTTCCAACTCATTTACCTGAAAACAAGTAAAACACAGCATCAAATACATCAATAGTTATTTAAAAACATATAATTAACCCTTGCAAAAAAATCAAAATGTTTCTTTAACTGCCAGAACATCAACACCCTCAACTTAAGATAATTTCTTATCCTCAAGAAACTCGACCCCACATCACATGCGTAACCAAGAACAATGACAGGTATTTAGTTGTTTAACTATGCATAACACACCCACATAATTGACACCTTACTCATGAAGTCTTAACATACAAGGATCCATAATTGGCATTATTTTTACAAATCAACACATGTATGTTCATGTACACAATATCTCAAAGAAATCAGTAATGACAAGTATAGCCCAATTTTCCCTCACAGTCAAAGAAGTCCACTATACTTTCTCATTTAACCTGTGGACTATCAACTAAGACTCTCACTCTCACAAAGAAAGTTTCAAACATAGCACATACACCCATAAGATTTCCCTAATCATCTAATGCCCCCTATGGTTGACTTGCAAAGATTAAATTGGATTTTATACAGCTTGTAATGAGGCTTCAGTGGTAGGTGAAGAATGATTTTAGGATAGTGACTTCAATTACAGATTTCACCCTCTTTGCCCTTAATTGCTGCTCACCATGGCTATTTCTTTTTAACTTCCCATACAATCTATATTACTCATTCAGCATCTTAAAAATACCCCCCTTTTATTTTCTTTTTTCTCTTTTTTTATAGTCTACATCAGCTACCCTCAACTTATGTTTATGCCGTCAGTTGAGGTTCAAATTATCTAAATAGATCAGGGCTAGATGGGACACTTTATCCTAACTCAGAATACTCACTTCAAATTACCAACTACCTAACAATTGCCACCCTGAACTTTGGCATTTTTTCTAAGTTAAGGTTCACAATATCAAAAGCTGGACTAGGGCCAAAATAAGGTGATAACATTCTAAAGAGAGTGAATTAAAATAATTGGGGTTGAATAAGTGAAAACAAAAGCTCAAAAAGGGTTTAAAGGAAGAATTACATCTTTTTTGTAGGGTTTTTATGGCTAAGTGGACTAATAATTGAAGGAGGCCTAATATCCTATGCTCTTAATTCAACCACAAAGTTACACAAATGAACTGGACAAGTTTTAGCTATACAAACAATGTAAGAACTATGTCAAATACTCATGCACACTAGCAATGAACTCATACTACAGATTCTTAGGCGTGCATCATATGATTATGCTTTCTCTAACTTAATACTTTAATGACAATTACAATTTCAAAATGATTGATCATCGCACGTTAAGCGCCAAAGAAGCATTTTCATAAACTAACAAGTCCACAGTTCTCTACCACATCATCCTTCTTCCATACACATAAAAATGTACTAAAAGAAAAGTACATATTTATAATCATGAAACAATAGTTAGACAAATGATAAACAATAGCAAAATAACAACCTAAACATGTCGTTTCTACTAGATAGCACACGAGGGAAAAGAAAACTAGCAAGAAAAACCCCATGGTGACCAAAATACAATAAGTACCCACCCCCACTAAACAAATATGCTTTGTCCCCATTGCATTATAACTAAAGTACAAGGGAGTAGAATAATTTCAAAGGCCTTAGGCATGTGAATCGATCAAGTCAGGCGAGGCTTCTTTGGCCTCAGATGCAACAGCAGTGACCTCTTCAATGGTTGGGATCCTCAATAGGAGGTATAAAGATAGGAACTAGCTCTAGTCTGTGCCCACATGCTCGGGTTGAACTAGTAGAAACACCCGTTGCTTCATTATTGGCTTTCTTCTTTCTCTTCTCTTTATCACTTTTTGATATTTTTATGGCTTTCCTCAATTGTCTTTCTTCTAGTGTTTCATCTTTAGATCTTTTTTCTTCATTCCAATCTTCTATCACTATTTTCATCAATGTTCTTTCCTTTTTCATTTAGTGTCCTGCCCATGAGATCAAAAAAGCCTTCTTCTTCATCACTTATCACTAAAGAAGGATCAAATACAGTCGATGGTAGTTATCTCTTCAACTCATAAATATCTGCATATGCTTATTTAAATTTTGCCACAAACTTTGCAAAGTCTTGAGTAGATTGCTCTTTCAATCGGTTGTTCACATGCTCTTCCATGTCATCCATCCTAGCATGTAAGTTCTCTAATGGCATGAGATCTTCATCAATAATCCGGTCAATAAATGGTTTGAACTCTTTTGACAAAGAATTCAATTGCCTTTCAAACTTTTGCTTTCACAGTCTTTGCAATGTTCTCTTGTGTCAACTAGTACTTCAAATATTTTGGTGGGGCAGACACCATGTCTAAAGCCTCTCCCACTGGAGGCATTGATTCTAAACCTGTAGAAGTACCTGGTGGCATATAATCTGGTGGCACATAAATGATTAACGGTAATAGCATACCTGGGGGAATCCCCAAAGTCTCTAGAGCTAGTGCAGACTATGAATTATACATAGGTGGCTTATTGACTCGTATCTCATACTTTGAATCATCCTTTGTTTACTCAATGTCCTACCTCTTACTTCCTCAGACTTCATTATCTACTCCCTTGAGTAAAGGCAAATTAGACTGCCTACACAACTTTGTGATCAATCATGGAAATGGTAATGTACTCACCATCTTTTGAGCATGAACAAATAGATCATCAATAATTTATGGCCGAAGTCAATCTTTAAACCCTTAATCATACTGACCACTAGTACTACGCTTTCATTGTCTAGGTTTATATCTTCTCCAGTCGACATTAGCCTCAATTTTGTGCCCATAATTGGTTACCATCAGCAGTAAGAATCCTAGACAACTAAGGCCTTTGGCTAGAAACTATTAACATATGATGCTCGAGCTTTGGTGTGGCAACTGGTGCTTTATAATTAGGCCCAAACAACATTCTTTTAAATATACAGTCAAACATATCAATTGCCGTCCCTCTTATAAGAAATTCTATTCTATTCCTCATATCCGCTTATCTGGTACCCTTTGCATAACCCTTCTCCAATAGTGCCAAGTAATTGGCAAAGAATTCTTACACTGGATTTGGGTAGTACAATCTAGGGGGCTTGCTCAAACATGCCAACTCATACTCATTGAACCTCTTTTCTAGCTCTGAATACTCATAAAGCTCGAAAGTAATTATTTGGTACTCTTCTAATATGGGCTGCTTCATTGATATGTTCTGTGTTGGCTAAAGCCCAACAAAGAAATGTTTCTTCACATCTTTAATTTTCCACCAAATAGATTCCCGCAGTTCTGGGTTTTTTCTTTTTATCATATTGCTTTCCTCAGGTTCTAACACCTCAACTTGGTTAGGGTTTGAAGTGTTAACCCCTTTATTATTGGGACTAGAACTTTTGCTACTGCTACTCTTGCTTTCACTCTCCTCCTTAGACTAGGAGATCACTTACTTCCTTTTGTCACATTGATGGGTGTTAATTATTGGTGCTTTCTTACTTTTCTCTTATTTACCTCTGCCCCATTGAGTAGTGGCATCTCGATATTATTAAGATCGACCACCACCTCTTCGTGAAGGTAATTTCTATGTCATTATACGTGAACAAAGAATAAATAACCAACTATTAATTAGAATTTTCTAATATCTGATATAAACAGAAAGAATGAGTCACTATTTCTAACTGACGGATAGGTTGATGGTCCATCGATTGAGTGATCGGCCATTGCATTGTCTATTTCAACTTAACTATAAAGGCAGTAACTCAGACTCTTTAGTGATGGTATAGCTGATGGTCCGTCAATTGACTAATAGTCTGTCACTTTGATCATCAACACTTAAACATAAAGCATGCCAAACTTCTTTGTGGTGATGGTCTTTGTGACAGTCCATCACAGGGTTAACGGTCCATTACTTTAACTGTCGGCCTTGATTTTATAGTTTTCAATGCCTTTGTAGGGCATTTTGTCGAAAACCTGATGTACATCCATTGGGTAATTGCAAAAATCATGCAAACAGCCACTTTTTCAAGCAATTTTTGACACATTTAGAATGTACATCAGTGTTTGACCCCTTAACAATATTCAAAACTACTATTTCTTCATAAAGCAATCAACTTAACCTGTAGCATACTCAGTGTGTTAAATAAAGAGATGAAGTTTAGATCATACCTTGTTATTGATGATTTCTTCACTTCTCTAGAACTTCAAAACATAGAACAAACTACAGCTTATTGCTTTTAAAAGAAAGGATTTACTTTTGATGTTGATGAAACTAACATGATAAGTGGTTGTTTAAATAAAAGAGGGAAGAAAGTAAAGGGTCCTAAGAGAATGAATCCTATTTAAAAACGATGAATGTGCAAGAATTTCAACAATTTTGAGAGTTAAAGAGATAGGAACATGCATGTAACTGACTCCATTTATCTATTTAATAGACCATTGGGTCGATTCAAAATATCCTATCTGACATTGTTTGACCCGACTCGTAACTTTTAAAAGTTAGGGTTTGATTGATGGTTAAGTTAATGGTCTGTCAAGTGACTGACGGTCCATCGGCTACTTCGTCATACCTTACCGGAACATCAATTAAGCAACCTCATCTTAACAGTAAGAGTGACGGTCTATCATTGAGTTAACGGTCTGTCAGCATTGCCATTACTTCTTATCCAGAACCTCAGGTTTCTATCTTAATGTTGATGGTTGAGATGACAGCCCATCATTTCTGCCATCAGGCCTTATCCAAAATACTTGATTTTTACCCATGGCCTCGATATCTTCACCGGCGGCCCATCAAACTGCTGACGGTCCATCAGTCCTTCTGCTGTACACTTCAGCATGTTTAATTTCTTTTTCTTGAATCAAAATTTTTGCACACTTAATAAACCCATCAATTGTACAATGAAAACAACTAATTATAACTAAAGTTACAACAACACATTGTGGTTTGCCTCCCACTAGAACCTGATTTAGTGTCGCAACATAACTCAGCTTACTTGATTACTTAGTCTTTGTCAAGATAAACTGTACTTAAACATTTTACTGAGTCCATTGGACCAATGTATTGCTTGGATCTTTGCTTATTTACTTTAAAGAAACATCCATCTTTATTTTCCAGTTCAACTACCCCAGATGAGTAGACTTGAGTAACTTTAAAGGGCCAAGAACATTTTGATTTAAGCTCACCTAGAAAGAGCTTAATCTTTGAGATGAAAAGCAATACCCAATCACCAACCTGAAAGTCTCACTTCTTAATACATCAATCTTGGTATTTATTCATTCTCTCTTTATACAAGTCAGCTCTTTAATTTGCACCAAGACAGAATCCATCCATCTCATTCAGTTGTCCCAACCTCAATTCTATTGCTTCCTTTTAGTCCATGTTCAACTACTTGAGCGCCTACAAAGCTTTATATTCCAGCTCAATCAGAAAATGGCATGCTTTTTCGTAATGCAACTGATACGGAGACATATCAATGGGTGTCTTAAAAGTTTTTCAATATCCCATAAAGCATTATCGAGCTTTCATGACCAATCACTTCTACTAGCATTCATAGTTTTGGCCAAGACCGCTTTGATTTCTCTATTTGAGAACTCCACTTGCACACTAGTTTGAAGGTGATATGGAGTGGCCACCTTATGTTGCTTCACACTCTATTTTATCAATGCAGCATAAAATATTTTATTGCAAAAGTGTAATCCTCTGTCAGTTATGATTGTTTGTGGCACCCCAAAGTAGGAGGAGATATTTTTCTTTAGGAACACCACTACTCTTTTACCTTCATTATCGGCCAAAGCAATGGCCTCAACCTACTTGGACATATAGTCCACAGCTACCAAGATATACTTAAGTCCATAGAAGCTAATGAACGGTCCCATGAAGTCAATACCCCAGACAATAAATAATTCAACCTTCATCATCTTTTCCATAGGTATCTCATGATATTTTAAGATTGAACCTTGTCTTTGGCACTGATCGCATTTCCTTACAAATTCATAAGCATCCTTAAATAGTGTTGGCCAATAGTTACCACTTTGCAACACTTTCCTAATTGTACGATCGCCTACATGATGTCCCCTAATTGGGGAAGTATGGAAGGCTTTCAAAATACACAACATATCAACTTCTGAGATGCACCTTCTAATGATGTTGTCTACACAATGTCTAAATAAGTAGGGCTCATCCCAATAGTATCTAGTAACATCATAGCGACACTTCTTTTTTTGATAAAAAGATAAGTTCTCCTGGATAATATCACTCACAACAAAATTGGTAAAGTCAGCATACCAAGTCACTATTTCAAAAGCAACCAATAAAATTTGCTCATCTAGAAAAGCATAATTAATATCAAGATTCTCAATAGTGGACTGATCTCTCTCTAGTCTGGATAGGTGATCTACTACCTGATTTTCATATCCCTTTCGGACTTTGACTTCAAAGTCAAATTACTATAGTAGCAACACCCATTTAATGAGCCTTGGTTTTGTGTCTTTCTTCACCATCAGATATGTCAAAGCAGCATGGTCAATATGGACCACCACCTTGGTCCTCAACAGATATGCCCAGAACTTTTCAAATTCATAAACGGCTAGAAGGTCCTGCTTAATGACTATGTAATTTTTCTATGAGCCATTCAATGCCTTGCTCGCGCAATAACTGGGGTGAAATAGTTTCTCCTTCTTCTGTCCAAGAACAGCCCCGAGATCTACTCAAATTGTATTACACATTATTTTAAATGCCCTAGACCAATTAGAAGCTACTATAATAGGGGCATCAACCAACTTCTTTTTAAGGCACTGAAATGCCCTTATGCAATCATCATCAAATAAGAACTTGGCCTTCTTCTGTAACAATTTACAAAGTGGATGTGCAATCTTAGAGAAGTCCTTTATGAATATTCGGTAGAATCCTGCATGCTCTAGAAAACTACGAACTCCTATTATGAGATAAGAGGGGTAGTTTTTTGATAACTTCCACCTTAGGTCGATCAACTTCAATTCCCTTAGCTGAAATTCAATGTCCAAGCACAATGCCTTCCTTCATCATGAAGTGGCATTTTTCCTAATTTAGCATGAGATAGAATTCCTCATACCTCTGTAGTTCCCTACTTAAATTTACAAAGGATAATTCAAATAAATCACCTACTATAGAGAAGTCATCCATGAACACTTCTAAAGTATCCTCTACCATATCAGAGAAAATTGACATAATTCACCTAACATGGATAGTGTATTACATAATCTGAACAACATTCGCTAGAATACAAATGTTTTAGATGGAAATGTGAAGGTCATGTTGTCTTGATCCTCTAGGGTAATCGAGATCTGATTATGTCACGAATACCCATCTAAGAAGAAGTACCAACCCCTTTCTACCAAGCGATTAAGCATTTGATCCATGTAGGGCATTGTAAAGTGATTTTCAGTGTCCACGGGTTTAACTTCTTGTGGTCCATGAAAACTTTCCACTCAGTAACTAGCCTAAAAGGAATCAACTCATTCTTTTTATTTGCAACAATTGTCATGCCTTCTTTCTTAGGAACAAACTGTACTGGACTCACCCACTTGCTATGAGATATTAGGTATACTACCCCTACATTAAGCCACTTAATAATCTCCTTGTTCAACACTTCTTGCATTGGTCCGTTTAGCTTGTGCTAATGCTCAATTACTGGTGTACATTCTTCCTCCAACTAGATTTTATGTGTGAAAATGCCCGATGGAATGCCTATAATATAA
The DNA here is from genome assembly GCF_002878395.1 of Capsicum annuum. Classification (NCBI taxonomy): domain Eukaryota; kingdom Viridiplantae; phylum Streptophyta; class Magnoliopsida; order Solanales; family Solanaceae; genus Capsicum; species Capsicum annuum. Next base: position 158,315,138 of record NC_061121.1, on the reverse strand, counting down.
GCAATAGTCCACTCGATAGACCTCTTATATGTCCTCAGCATAGAAACAAGAGCCTCAACCTGTTGCTCCACTAAGTATTCTACAACAATAACTAGTAAGGTGTTTCCACTTCCTAGAAACACATACCTCAAATTGCCCAGCAGCTTCTTTAGTTCCAACACCGGTGGTTACTCAATAGAAGGTTTGGCCGGTGGTGTTGGACGATTCTTAAGGTCCAAATTCAGCTTCTTCGGGGTATACGAATACGACCCCATTCTTTTCAGTGCATACATAGTCTAATTATATTCTTCTATTCCCACACTATTGAAGTTCATCAATACTGCCGCTAATGAATCCACGACAAATCTTTTCTCAACCAGCACTTCTCGCTCATCTTCTAGAATACATCACCAATTTAGAAAAAACTTACCTCTCTTTTCCCCTTTATTGATTAGCAAACATCAAAGCCAACCTCTTATCATTGAGCATAAATTTTAGCTCATTGGTCTACAAATCAATCAATACACTCCTGGTTTCTAAGAAAGATCTACCCAAAATGATGGGTACCTCAAAATCCATCTCCCAATCTAGGATGATGAAATCTACTGGAAAGATAAAATTGACCACTTTCATAAGCACATTATAAATAATCCCAACTGGCCTCTTCACCAACCTATCCGATATCAAAACTTGCATTTTGGTGGGTATAGGATCTTCCAAACCCAGCTTTTTTTAAAACCTCCAATGGAGTAAGATTTTTATTTGCCCCAGGGTCACAAAGGGCTTTTGTAAAATTGAATGATCTGATCATTCATGGAATAATGAATGCTCCCAGATCTGCCTTCTTTTGCACTAAAAATCTTGTAGCAATAATGCTATAGTGGTGAAGATTATCCACTGGTTCATAGCTCACAGTCTTCTTCTTAGTTACAAGATCCTTCATAAACTTAGCAAAGCCTGGAATTTGTTCTAGTGCCACAACCAAAGGCACATTTACTGTAAACTGCTTTGGTATGGCGATGAACTTGATAAATTTAGCCTCATCCGTCTTCTTCTACAATTTGTGTGGGAATTGGGGAGTTATTTTTGGTACTATTGTAACATTGGTCTCTCCTTCCTTTCACTTGTCTTTCACTAAATCATTAACCTATTTCTATTTAGATGGGTCATCGACCTTTTCCAGCTTCTCAGACTCCACTAGGTGTTCTTCTTCTACTTTAACCTCTATCTCCACCTCATCATCTATAACATATTTGCCTACACAAGGACCAGGTAACTCTTTACCACTTCTCGTGGTAATAGTCATGCAACAGATGTCATTTCTCAGATTCTACACAATATCACTTGGTAATGGTCCACTCTTTCTTAGGTTAAACACTGTCGATAGTTGATTCATTTGTTACTCTAGTTGTTTAATAGATTTAGAGAGTGATTCAACTAATTGACTCATAGATGACAAATTACTATTCATCTTTCTTACTCTGGCGTCAGTCGACTTTACCCCTTTTAACAACTTAGCCATCATTTCCTCCATTGACATCTTACCATAACTAGTAGAACCATTGTCATTGTTCCCAGGAGGTACAAATAATCCACTCCTATCATTCTTATTTTTTCAATCGCCTTGGTCAAGATCACTAGAAATAACTTTTTCATAGTAATTCTGACCTTGATTGCCTTGGATATTACCTCAATCCCCCCACCTAATTATTCAAGTTGTTCGCCTCATCAGAATGTAATTCAACTCCCCTACTTTATGATACCACAACTTTCACTTTTTCTGTCCTTTCAGATAGTAAATGTTTTGGAAGCAAATCCATCTTGATCTTTATGTGAGCCATATCCTGATCGCGTTTCTCTTCTCTTCTACATTGTTCTATTGATATTCCACTAGACCCAGTATAGCTTGCTACCACAAAATCCCTGGTATGCCAAGCTATACTTATCTTAGTCATTCTCTCTAGCATCTCCATAGCTTCAGTAAAAGTAAGATCCAAGAACACTCCTCCTGCAGTATTGTCCACAGTTGGTTTTGTAATATAGTTCAAAGCCTTATAAAATGTCTCCATTAAATGATTATCAATCATCTTATAATTTGGGCATTGTGTTAACATTTTATTCAATCACACCCATGTTTCATTAATAGCTTTATTCGGCAGATATCTAGAATTACTAATCTCATCCCTCAACTGTAACATTCTGGAAGGTGCAAGAAACCTTTCTAAGAAAGCTCCATTTAGTTGCCTCCAGTTTGTTATAATATTGGGTGCTATCTCATTAAACCACAAGGTTGCCTCCCCAAAAAAAGACAATGGGAATACTCACAGGTGAACTGCATTTTGCCCTACTCTAGGATTATCAAAGGATTTGTAGATGTTGATAAACTTTACTAAATGCATAATCGAATCATCCCCTGGAAGTCCACCAAATAACCCCTTGAGGTCAAATAACCCCTTGAGTTTTATCAATTGTATCATAGTGTTTGTGATGTTGAACTTCACTCTTGGTGCTAATGGTGGTGGAATAATTGCTTCTGTAGCACCAGCTTCATCCAATTCAGCATCATTATTATCATCCAAATCAAACTGCACAGCAGCCTGGCAGTTTTCTCTCCCTCTAACTGTCTAATTTTAATTCACCGGTGTTGCTATATTCTCTGCACATCTCCTATTAATAGGATCAATCAATCCATCATCCCCCAAGTCATCATCCTCTGCATCAGCTATTTGACCTTGGTTATCTGTATTTTTTATTGAGGTTAAAAGATTAGATGATTTGGATAAGCCTTATAATATAGTTTTAATCTTTCAGCTTTAGCCATTCTCCCAATTAGTTGTGGTTCTGGGTAAAAAGTTAATAATGGTTCTCCTGACCTTCTGGTTTGTCGCATACACAACAAAGAACTTGTATTGATCAAAAACAACAAATAAAATTGAAAATAGGAAACTTGACCAAAGGTTAATTAATGCTCATATACCTAATTGACAACTATATTCCCCGGCAATGGTGCCAAAATTTGATGCACCCAAATTACAACTTTCTTTAGTAAGAGTAAGCGGTCGTTTACAAATATAGAACCTAACTAGGTTGGGGTTGAAGCCCATGGGGAATATGGTATTAACTAAAATATATGGCGATTAACAAACTATTAATCAATGATTTCCACAAATAAATGGGGTATGTTATTAACAAATATTGTTGATAATGTCAATTTGTATTTTAACTATTGAGTATTTTGCAGAGTGAATTCAATGAATTAAGTAAACTAGCATTATGGTCACCAAGGTGTTAATGAAACTAGGGTTGTGAGTTATTTCAAATATCTAATCAACTATTTTAATTGCAAGGATAATTGAACTCTAAAGTCTATCTATTTGTTTCTCAAGATTAATAGAGGGCTACACTTTAATTCTTTCAAACATAAAGAGTGTTCTTGAATATTCAATTGAATCCTTACGTGGGTTAATCCTGCTAAGGCATCAACCCTTAACCCAAAGGTTAAAGCCTTTGAATTTCTTGTAATTATTCTCTTTTCCCAACAAAAACTTTTCTACTCAAACAAGTGGTGTTCATGGGCACACCCTTCAAGTTTTCAACCAAGAAAGATCATTAATTTGAAGAGAAGACTATACAATTCCAATTATCTAAGGGAATTAAACGTTCTCACAATTCTAGCAATAATTCACACCAAGGCTTCATTGTAACTAGGGTTATGGGTGCTTAGATACACATAATATAAGTAAAAAATTCCATTGTAATTATCATTAACAATTCAGAAATTACTTACAAAGATACAAAGAGTTTTCTGGATCTTAGATAAATGGTGAATAAAATGAAAATTCAAGGTAAAGATCTTGTTCTCAGATAATTATTAGTTTCAAAAAGTATTAGTAGTTAAAAAAGATACCTAATATAACCCTAAACTGAGTATTTATCTTTTCCCAGGAAGTACAGATTTTAAAATTCAAAACGCAGGCTGCTGCATCATGGTTGACGGACAAAGTGATGATCCGTTGCTGGCCTGACGATCCGTCACTTGGATTGTCATTTGGAATCTAAGTATTCTTCATTCCATTTAGCTCTGACGGCCAAGGTGATGGTCTGTTGTTGGACTGACGGTCCATAGACTTATTCGTCACTTCACCCTTGATTTATCTTTATTCAGTTTAAGGCTGACAGACATAGTGACGGTCCACCGCTGGCCTAATGGTTCGTCACTTAGACCATCACTTGGGTCCTCCATATCTTTTGTACTATTTAAGGTTGACGGACAAATTAATGGTCCATCACAAGGTTAATGGCCCATCAGTTAGTCCATCACACACATTTAGTTCTTGCTTTTCCAAGTTATTTTTTCTTCCAAGTCATTTCCTTAAAATAAGTAAAACCCAACATCAAATACTTTAATATTTTCTTAAAAACATACAATTATCCCTTGTAACAGATGAAAAATGTTTCATCATTTGCCGGAACATCAAACAAAATAAAAACCCAAGGTAAAGATCTTATCCTCATGGAATTATCAATTACAAAATGTTTCAGTAGTAAAAAAAGATACCTAATCTAACCCTAAATGAGTATTTATATGTTCCCAGGAAGTGTATATTTTAAAATTCAAAATAGAGACTGTTGCGCTATAGTTGACGGCCAAAGTGACGGTCTGTCGCTGGGATGACGGTCCGTCACTTGGAACGTGAGTTGGACTCTTAGTTTTCTTTATTTTGTTTAGCACTGACGGCCAATGTGATGGTTTGTCACTGGATTTATGGTCTGTCAACTTTTCTATCATAGTGACGGTCCATCGCTGGCCTGACGATACATTACCTGTACTATCACTTGGGTCCTCTATGTCTTCTATTTTGCTTAAGGACGGATGCATTGACGGTCTGTCAAGAGGTAGACAACCCATTAGTTATACCGTCACACATATTTAGTTCCTGGTTTTCCAAGTTATTTCTTTTTCTAAATCATTTACCTGAAAATAAGTAAATCCGAGCATCAAATACCTCAATAGTTGCTTAAAAATGTACAATTATCCCTTATAATAGATGAAAAATGTTTCATCAACTGTCGAAATATCAAATAAAATGAATACCCAAGGTAAAGATCATGTTCTCACAGAATTAACAGTTACAAAATGTTTTAGCAGTCAAAAAAGATAGCTAATCTAACCCTAAACTGAGTAATTATATGTACCCAGGAAGTGCAGATTTTAAAATTCAAAATGTAAGCTATTGTGTCATGGTTGACGGCCAAAGTGATGGTCCATCACTGGCTTGATGGTTCGTTGCTTGGACCATCACTTTGACTCTCAGTTTTCTTCATTTTATTTAGCTTCGATAGCCAAGGTGATGGTCCATCGAATTTTCCATCACTTCACTCTTGATTTATCTTTATTCTGTTTAAGGCTGACAGAGACAGTGACGATCCGACATATTAATGGACCGTCACAAGGTCGGCGACCTGTCAATTAGTCTGTCTCATACATTTAGTTCCTACTTTTCCAAGTTATTTCTTCTTCCAAGTCATTTACCTAAAAATAAGTAAAACCCAGCATCAAATACCCCAATAGTTTCTTAAAAACATACAATTATCCCTTGTAAAAGATGAAAAATATTTCATCAACTGCCGAAACATCAAATAAAATGAAAACCCAAGGTAAAGATCTTGTTCTCAGAGAATTATCAGTTACAAAATGTTACAGTTATCAAAAAAGATACCTAATCTAACCCTAAATTGAGTATTTTTATATATCTAGGAAGTGCAGATTTTAAAATTCAAAATGCAGGCTACCACGTTATAGTTGATGGCCAAAGTGACGGTCCGTCGCTGGCCTGATGGTCCATTGCTTGTACAGTCACTTGGACTCTCAGTTTTATTCACTTTATTTATCTCCGATAGCCAAGGTGATGGTGCGCTACTGCACTGACGGTCCATTGACTTGGTCGTCACTTCGCCCTTGATTTATCTTCATTCTATTTAAGGCTAACGGACACAATGACGGTCTGTTATTGGCCTAATGGCCCGTGACTTGGGTCCTCCATGTTTTCTGTTCTTGTAATATTGATGGACACATTGATGGTCCATCATAAGGTCGATGGCCCGTCAGTTAGTTTATCATACACATTTACTTTCTATTTTTCCAAGTTATTTCTTCTTCCAAGTCATTTACCTAAAAACAATTAAAACCAAACATCAAATACCTCAATAGTTGCTTAAAAACATACAATTATCTATGTAAAAGATGTAAAATATTCTATCAACTGCCAGAATATTAGTAGCCTCTTCCAATAAGTGTAACACGCTACAAACCCATAAAAGAGGCTCTACTAGACACAACTTTGTGGACACCCAATAACACCAAACCTAGGATACCAACTTTGTCACAAGCCAAACCAGTGGATGGCCTTGACATATATCCTAAGTCTACTAAGAACCCGAGACCGCCCCTATGCCTAACCACATAGAACATAGCATACCTAGAAGTAGATGAAATCCAAATATAAAACAAGATAGAAAAGTAATAAAATCAATGATAACTAGGAGTGTCAACATCAGTACTCAATCCATAGTAATATCCACAAAGCCATTACATATCAAAAAATTATTTAGGTCGGAGCATGCCCTTAACTCTCACAATGATAATGACAGTGTTAATGTTAATATGAACTTTTCAACTCTAGTTTATTAATGGAAATCAATGAAATAACATAGTAATTTGGAGAATGAAAGCTCACCACTTCACCACCAATGATAGACAATCCTAGTCGATCCACCTAATACTATGCTAGAAAATTAGAAGTTTCTCCAGTGCCTGCACTGTATGGGGATATATTGTTCGGAGATGATTAGTAGGTTGAGCACTAGTATGCAACTGAAGAATAAGGGATAAAATAATGCCAAGTCAAATCCATGCGAACATAATCATGCACATACATAAGTAATGTAGCTCAACCATCTTAAATAGGCACCCACAGGCTATATTAGTTCAGCTCCCCCTGCTAATAGGGCCCCAGTGTGTGTTATCCGTATGAATCAGAGGTATCAAGGATGACCAGGGAATACCCCAACCCAACATCAATCCAAGATACAATTATATATTAATAGTCTGAACTGTGCACACGGTCTTCAAGACCAAACCACATGTCAAAAAACATGAGTTTCTAGTATAAGTCATCTAAGACCAACACCTTCATGGCTTAGCTACATAATCCCCATTAAGACTAATTTAAAACAAGTTTCACATGACCCATTTATTAACCAAAGAATCAACCATTAAGGCACACCATGGGTATCGTCATACCCTTACACTTGCAAGTTTATCTCTATTCCATAACAATCACACTAACTTAGTGGAATGGCTCAACATGTTTAATTCATTAAATCAACCATTGAAAACAAGGCCTTCAAAATCCGTATTCATTATTTAACTATTTATACAATGCAATAACATAGGTTAGTATGTCAAACCATGTTACAATTTCACAATTCAAAGTCATTTACATAAGTGCATTGAGGGAACAAAATTCTTCAAAACCAATTTCAAAGTTTAAAACATCAATTTGGGGGAAACCACAAACCCTTAGTTTATTCACTATACCCATGCACCCCATAAGTTCAAAACCTTTAATAAAGCATACATAATACATAATGGGAAAAATAATTTAAGAATCAACTATGTCAAAGCCCTAAACCATAAAAAAACTCACATTTCAATCCATTCAATTTAAAACATTTAAAGCACATGTTTTTTCATAAAATAAGAGTTGGGGAAGATTAACATGCCTGAAACACCAAGATTTTGGGAGAGAAATCAACCCTTAATCCCTTAGATGACCAATTTTTTAGAAACCCCAAATATCTTGAACTTTTAGAATTTAGATAATTTAAGAGAGTGATCTGAGTGCAAAAGTAGTGAAATTAACATCCCAAGGGTGCTTTATGGTCATGGGTATTAAGTGGTGAAAGAGGAAAATATCCAAAGTGCCTTTAATGAAAAGACTAAAATTTGTTGCCCAGTCGCTACAGGTGACATTATGGCTCGTACGATCACCTTATGGCTCATATCATCCAGTCAAAGTCTAGACAATGTCCTTGGTCTTACTAACTATTAACCCTATAACTTAATCCCTACAGCATATAATGGGACCCTACGACTCATATGGTCTAGTCATAGTTAACACAAAAACTATTTGGACAAATATTGGACACCCAACAACTTAGACAGTTCAACTCGTTAGAAGTTTTTATGACTCGTTAGGCGCCAACTATAGTCATGGCAGAAACCAAGGGCAACATCCACTGGTCCCACTATGACTTGGATCCTATGACCCATAATGACCTGTAACAAGTTTTAAGGAGGGTCATTATCTAGGCAGTAAGTCTAGAAATTCAAAATTTTTCAGGGACCCAAATCTAGAGTGTTGTGTTTTTAAAGTCTATATGCTCATATAATATATGTTTACCTACTAATAAAATTTAGTTGATTTTAGTGGATATTTTTATTTAGTTGAGTTATAGATAATGTGTTTGTCATGCATTTAAAATGAGTATTAGAGAGTAAACTTAACAAGCAAAATCAAAATAATGGATTATGATATTATCATCCACTTTGGAAACTGTTATAGTATAGCTAGCAAGTTATGTTACTGATTCATTCACCATCTCATGCCCACAAATATATACTCCGATAGTGAATACAAAAAAGATACATTTTTTCAATTTTCATTATGTTAGGACATCAAGAGTTTGGAAGTTAAAAGTTAAAACAAGGACATGAATATATACGGTACATGCCCATAAAGTTTGGTCATGCTCAGAATGGATTTTATGTTGATTAAAACCTCTATTTTCTTCTATTGGTTTCACTTCTTTACCTTCTTCTTTTTTTAGAAATTGTAGAATTCTTTTAGCCTCTTTCATTTCCATATGGTAGCCACAAAGGTGTTGGATCGCTAATATGAATTGCATGTTTATGTATGTAATATTTTTTCACCCTTATGCTATGTAATTTTATATTTCTAGAGCCAATGCATTAGGTTCTTCATATGCAAGTAAATCAAAAATAATTTACTTAAATGCTATATGCATCTTATGTTTATGTCATAACCCAAGACTATCCCCTGGTCGTAACACGGTACTTAAAGCCACAAGTGACCCCAAGTTAACTCATAATCTCATATCTATTGTAAGCACTAAATAAAGTAATAATAACATATCATACGCGGAAGCTAAACTGATGAGAAGTTCTGTTAAGATGTAATACATAAACAATACCCAACATGTTTGAACTACTAATACAACTGAAAAATAAGTCTGACAATTTAAAAGCCTCTAAAACATAAGAAGTTGATGGGACAAACCTGCAACTAACTCTGACTGACTGATATAAAGAGAGTTCTAAAAATAGCTTCATATAACTTGTCCTCGATGGATGAGGACTTACCACAATTGCTATTGAGTGGCACTGAATTGACTATCGGCAATCAGGGAACTTCTAGTCCGAACCTATATTGTGAAATCAATATATCACAAAAGAGAGTATGTGGTCAGTACTTGGAATATACTAGTACATGAGATAATTACTAACTGAAGTACATATAGATACTGATCATGAATACATGAGCATGTAAAACAAAAGTAAGACCAAGTAAAGCATGTACTAAACTAATATGTAAAACTGACTAATTGTATAGTTGATGAACTGAACACTTGGTCATGCAAACCTGAACTGATAAAATCTTATACTGAACTAAAAATATGAAAGATATCATTTAAATGGCATGCCCCAATCAGAGCTAATTGGGGTATAACTTGTGACCCCAGTTGGAAGGGTGTCAGTACCTTGCCATGGGTACTAACACTGTTTATATGGATCCACTATATTGATGTCCCAAAGAACTAGGATGTCATTCCTCTACTAACTAGTGACCCCTAAGAGAGTTTCAATCCTCTACTGGTGGGTGAAATCTCATAACCTACACTGGCTATGTAGTTCTGGAACTTACTGACTTCTACTAAAGGTCTAAGTCTTCTAGTGGCAGGTGAATCTTCATCCTTAGGTTCGCTCGGTGCTAAATCCTACTCCCAACTAAACTGACACTAGTAATAATTAAAGTTAATAGGACTCATAACTGATAATTGCTTGACATGACTAGGATGATTTGAATATGATAATAAAAGGATGATCTGACTGACTTGTTTCTTTTAATTAGAAACATGCATAAATATATGGGTATCGGGTGTTCATAACCTACCAGCACTGAATAATACATTAAGTAAAATAACACCATCATACTACTATCAAAACATAGTATATTTCACTAAAACTAATAAAATCCATGATGATAAGTATGGGAAAATGATAAACTTATAAGGACAACATGCTCATATGGTTAAATTAATAAATTGATAATTAACATGGTGTCAACTAAACATAATATGGATGATTGAGTTTAGAAAGCATGTAAGGACATAATTAATTATGGGAAATATATTCTCATGGTTTATATTCAAAACTATTAAGCGAAAGTTGAATAAATTCATACTTGACATTTAAATTTCATCAAAGAGGGAAAGGGCTCATACTTGAAAAATAAGAGATTTTTGGGACTCAATTGGTGTAAGGAACTCATTAATTAATACCCCATATACCTTAGTTTTCTTGAATTCTTGAAGAAAAGTTGGAATTGGTACCTTGGATAGTGAATCCTTGGAAAAATCATTTGATTTCCTTGTGTTCTTGATAAATAGAGAGAATAAACATCATTAACTGATGATGAATGGCTCAAATAATGCCCCTCTTGGGTTTTAAGTCATGAATTGGGTGTTTAGGGTGAGGGGAAAGAGATCAAAATGCCCCTTCAACTTAAAGAAAATTGCCTAATTTAAAATAGTCATCGTGGCATGCTAGCAATCACAAAGGCTAACCTCCATGACATGATGCATATCACAGAGTCTAACCTCCGTGACATCCTACATATTGTAAAGACTATCCTCCATGACACGCTGAAATCGTAGAGGATTACTGCCTCTCTGGTCCAAAATTACTCTTAACCTAATCTAAAAATTCTGAAACTCTACTAAACAACCTTTTTGGCATTCCTAAATATATTTCAACTCATAAATCAATGTTTCGAACTAAGGAAGCCCAGAAATAAAATGTTTGAAATATTGGGGTGCTAAAATTGCCATGTCACTTGTAGTTAGTGTAAAATGATTGCTTTGGGACTTCTAAACATGTGACGATGATCTAGAAACTTGTCGAGAATATTGTGGGGTATTACAGTCTATAAGTCTATGTATTAATTGTTTTTATAGCCTACTTTCTTATATTATTATATGATAGATGTCGTGGAATAATTTATCCATAAATATGCTATCTGTCTTACAGTGTATCTTTTCACATATTTTCTTATACATTACATGTTTATTTGTCAAAGGTTTTTACAGTTTATCTGCATAGAAATTACACACTATATATTCTTCTCTGGATCATAAGTTACATGAGCATTAGACCTACTTGTCTATAGATTAAAGTCAATTCTTTGGATAACAAGTTTATGTGATTATATGTCTTGCGTGCTCATTTGCCTACATATTATAATTTGTTAGATAATGTATACCTACTTAAGAAGAGGTAAGTTTATATCTAGGAAAAGGGAAAATAAGGTAACCTATTTGGGTGTCCAGAAGATAGTCAAAGGACCTGAGTCATCAAGATCCCTTAGATAAAAAATGTAATACTCAAAGATTTAGAATTTCATATGGTTGACTATTGCTTTTAACATATCGCCTATGAAAAATGTCAAATAATTCGACTTGCACAACAAGTTGAGCCTAAGTAACATGGTTCCATGATGAGTGGTGAATTTACCACTCATTTGCACACAACATTCATGCATACTACTATGATTTGAATATCTAAATGAGACATATTTGTATTTAAATACACTAATTCACATATTTTGCAGGTATACAAGTGCTAAGAAGAAAAGAAGCAACCTTGAGCTAAAAAGGATCGAAAAGGGAATAAAAGTGCAAAAGTTGGACAAGCTGAAATAGGAGCAGGATCTAGCCCTCAGTTACCACGATTGCGGGTTGAGGGATGTGATTGCGTTTAGTCAAGTTAGTCAACAAACGGTGATCATAGTCCATCCTCTGCAACAGCAGTAGCTGCGATCACGAGAAAGCCTCCATGATCGCGTGAGAGGGAAAATGACCCAGGGGAAAAAATGTCACTTGGCTATCCAACCCCAAATCCCATTTAAAGTTCAAAACCCTTTTATTTAAGGGAGGACCATCATCATTCTATAAACCTACCTCCCATCATTAGTCTAGGGTTTTTGTAATTTCTCGGAGCTTGGAGCAAAACTTATACTAATATTGAGCTAAGAAGACATTAGAGTGACTTTTAAGTGTAGATTTGGCATCATCCCTTGAAGATTTATTGGATTTTAAAGTTTAATTTTCCCTCTCTTTATTTTCTTATAGATAACTTTAATGGAAATATTTATTTATTTGTGTTTATTATAATTATGATTTGCTAGATCTACCTCTTGGGATCATACTGGAATAGGACGCAATTATGTATGGATTATGATATATTTTTGTATATTTTAGTTTGTTGATAATGGGTTTTATTATTTCTTGATTAAATTGGTTGGAATTTGTAGGTAAAATCCCCAAATGCCCAAATGGGTTTGATGGATGAAAATCCCAAGCTCTTAAAAGCTCAAACCATCCTTGAAAGAGGGACTTTGAGTGAACTTTAGGAACCCACCTTATTCTTAAAGAGTTATGTGGGAACCAAAGTAATAGTAGACAATTTATGGGTATGTCTTGCCAATCTTTCACTTAGACATAAGTGTGATTAAGAGGTTGAATATACCATGTGTATCATCCTATAAATAGGGATACCCAATTGAGGTATTAGGTGACTTTAATTGACACACTTGTTAGGTACTTGAAAGGTCAATGAGTGATATATTTGAGGTTTTGTTGAAAAACAAGCCTCAAAGACCTTAAACCTAGCCTACCACATCATTAACGATTTGAATTTGCACTGAATCATCATAATCTTATGCATAATTTGCCCCTAGGAAAGCATAGTCCCAAGATCTATTTTAATTGATTATACTTTAATTATTCTTAGTCTCGAGTTAGTTCTTTAAAACCCCAAGAATTACTTTAACATTTGACAAGATTGAAAACCCCCAAACCATTTTGTACCATAGGTTTGACCCTAGCAAGCAACTTTTATTTCGAATTAACTCAATCGTCACTCACATTGTTCTACATGGATTTGACCCTGACTCTTAGTTAGGTAAATATATTTACAATGACAGCCTTGCACTTAAATTGACGTGTAAGTTGAGCGTTGTCAGTCCATAACCCATTTGTTTTGTTATGTTAGATTCTTATAAGATACATTTAGGTACTTGATTTATGCCTATGATTCTAGAGTATGACAAAGATATATCCCCTAAATATAGAGTGTGAGGTAAGTTACACTATTGATTATACCTTATTTTAGAATAAGAACAAATGAAGCCTTGTGCAGTATCTATCTAGTATATTATTTGTTGTAACACTCAGTGAAGTACATGTGTAATGATGCTTCAGTCATTGTCTAATTTTTATGCTTTCTCTAAATTTAGGAATTTCCTATAGCTTTCCTAATTTATTTATGACTTAGTGGTACTAACAACTTGATTCTTAGGTAGTTCATTTAGTTCTTATACCAATTTTTCTATTTTAGAGCTTTTAACATTAGGATAGTGGTCTTAGGCCAAAACATTAGCTAAATGGCCTTAGATGACAATTTTGACAATTCCATTAGCTCTAGAATGTTTATTTTAGGCTAGAGACACCCTTGATTTGGGTTTTGAGACCTAGTCTTATTTGGGCTATTAGTTGGATTTGGGTAAAAAGGAACATTGGGTGTGGGGCTCACTTTACATTGAAATAACTTCAATTGAAAATTTTGATGGTTTTGTGGAGTTTAAAAAGCCAAATTTGTAAGGGTATCATAGTTTTTTTGTATTTATAGTGTTCCAAACAAATCCCGAGGACCCATTTGGAGATTTTACAGCTTTTCCAATATTGTTAGTGCATCAACACCTAGTGTAATGACTTTTTTGGCTATTTTTTGCATTTTCGTGCTATTTTTTCTTTTGGATCTTTCCCATATAAACCCCAAGTCATTTATGACTTGTTGAAGCTGGCAGTTGGTTACCAAGCTTTTCATTTGGTTTTTTAAATTAATTCCCAGTTTAGAAGTTTTCACTATTAAGAATTAGGTATCTATCTTATGATATAGGTTAATGGACTCATATGCCACTTATGATAGTTCCATTATTTGGAATATTAATTTTACGTTGGGTAATCTTTGGTTTGTGTCCTGAGACTTTTGAACTCATTTTGGGCTACTAGGTGGATTTTGGTTAAAATGATCATTTAGATAGGACCCACAATTGATTAAAACAACCCCAAATGGAAATTTTGATGGTACCATTGATTTTGGAATGACAAATTTGGTCGGGTATCATATTTTTCTTGGATTTATGAGATTCTGAATAAATTCTGATGATCCGATCAGAGTTCTAGCACTTGGCCAAAACTGCTAGTGCAGGCCAAAAATGGGCTTCCCATTGCGAGGCCCTTGGACGTGATCATGAAGGCCAAGTTAAATATCTACTGCAATCACGATGACCTTGGTTGCATTCATGAAGGCCAAGTTCATCAACCAATGCGATAATGGGCTGGTCTTCATGTTTGCAACGAGTAAGTCGGGTCGTGGTCCACATTTGCAATGGGGTCCCTGCAATTACAAAGAAGGGCCCCCTGGCAGTATTTAATATTGTGGAACCTACTTTTACTCTTTTATTCTGCATTCCAAGACTTTAAAAACTGTGGATCATGATCATTGCGTGTTCGTGGAGAGTTGGAAGAGTCCATTGGGACCATTTTCATATCAAAATTTCCATAAGTTTTCTTTAATTTCTCAAGTAATTCCCTGACTTAAGACCCAAATCCCAATTTACTATGTGGGCTGATTTGAGAGAATATGTTCTCGAATTTCAGCTATTTTTAGGGTGAATAATCCTTGAGCTTAGAGGGACGTTTTGATGATTTAAAAGATATGATTCTGCAAATGGGCCCTATTGAGGATTTTTAGCTTGCTTTTGGACTTAACGAATTTATGTGAAGTATGAGTATTGTTATTCTTGTATTAATGTGTAGATCATTATTTTGATAGCATGGCATTTCAAGAAGGCTTCTCGAAAGGGAAAAGCTTTGATTTAGTGGACTTTTTTTTGCTTCATTGATATCTAGGTAGGCTAAGCATACTTTCCTCTTATATTAAGCTTTATTATGGTATTAGTATAGTATTATGCTAGATTTGGGTTGGAATTTATGATTTGTTTCATGTTAAGTGAAATTTGAAATATCTAACCAGGTAGAGAACTATTCTTAGGTAGAATTAACCCATTCCACTTTTTGTCAAATTAAATTATTGCCTTAGGACTTATTTAGACTTATTTAACACCTACTAATAGAACTTGGAAGCCTTGGTCTAGTTTTAGGTAGAATTTTGGCTTAGAATGGACTTTTTGGGTTAGTAGCAGGCCTCATCGACCCTATTTTAGGTCAAATATCCTAATTAGCTCCTTATAAACCTAGGAGGCCTTCTTTCATCGCCTTGTGTATATTTTTGAACCTTAGGATGAGTTAGACATCTTTCTAACCCTTGACTAGACTTGTTACCTTATATTTACTTTAAAGATCGATTTTGAGTCTAGCATTGCTACTCCCTTAGGCTATTAAGTTCCCAATTTGAGTTCGGTATATATGCTAATAGAGTCCGATTTGAGTCTGACGTATATTTTTCACTTATGATGTTTAAGGATCTGACTTGAGTCTGGCGGTTATGATACAAAAGGGATGCATAGATATGGTTTCTTTTATTGGTTACTTTATATTTATTATCATTATCAGTGGTTCTTCTTGATTGTTGCCATCAAGATTATGAGGGCTTGGTTGGATTATCTTTCTCTTATTTACGCCTTCTAGGCTTATGGGGCCAGTTATGTCATAGTTAGCTTGTATTCCTTCAACTTTATTTACCTCGTTATTTATTATCTGTCAGGCCGAGTATTATTTTGGGTTGCCCCTTTATCTCTGACTTTATTTTACTTTATCGCATCTTATTATGATTTAGCTTAGTCGACCAATGATTCCTATTGAGTACCTGTTATTTTACTCATACTACACTTCTACATCTTTTTCTAATGTAGATTCACATACTAGTTACCATTGTTGACATTTTGTTGAGCTTATTATCCGGGTCTAGAGATGGGGTAAGCTTTTAAAGTCAGAGTTGATTCTCTCTCTTTCTATTTTTTTGGGTTGTCTTTAGTTATCGAAACTAATTATATATGTGATACTATTAGTACTCTTATTCTTTTGGATTTAGTGGCCTTTGTACCAACCTTACTAGGTTGTGGTATATTTTTTTGCTCCTTTTCTCTCCGTTGTATATCATTATGCTTATATTTTATTGCTTACAATCCCATTGTATGCTTAATTCTAGTATTTACCTGCTATCAATTAGCTCATTACATGTTATTCTAGGCTACAATTTGACTTACCTACTAATGGATTAATGTAGGTATCATAATGACTCACGAAATTGAGTCATTACAAATTGGTATCATAGCCTAGGTTCACTAGAATGGTTGGTACAAGAGAAAGTGTCTAGTAGAGTCCCATGAATTAGAACGGTCATGTTTATTTCTTATATTTGGGAGGCTATAGGACACTCTAAGAAGAGCTTCACTTTCATCATTCAATTTATGCATTGAGTTCGTATTGGTTTCTAAAATTCACATTATTTTACTTTTTCATAGATGGTCAGGATATGACCTTTGATGATTAGATATGAGGACCTCAAATTTGTAGCTAGAGCTCCTGTTAGAGGATGTGACCTACCCAAGGGCCAAGGTAATGCGAAAGCTACAGCCTTTACCAGATCCTGTTATCGCTCTCGAGAAAGAGATTCCACCACCCAGCTATTGGTGGGTCAGGGAAAACCTAGGTTCCAGCAGGGTTTATTTCTTCTTCATTGCTCAAAGATGCCTTGGTTCAATTATTGGGTTTAGTTGGTGGTGCACCATTTGAAGGTGCTCAATTTTTAGATCAGAGTAGTACAAATATAGAGGTGCAACCTGTAGCTGCAGCTCCTAGAGTTGAGGTCCCTTTAATACCGGTAGTATCTAAGGTATTAACTGCCTAGCCTGCTATGTTTGTTGAGGAGCAGAGGATGTTAGGTAGATTTTTTCTATTAACCCTACCTAGGTTTGTAGGGGCTTCGAGTAAGGATGCATTTGTATTTTTGATTGTTTGTGAGGATAGGCTTCCTAATTTGGGTCTAGTCAAGACTCATGGGATTAACTATATTACGTTTTAGTTGGACTTGGCAGCTAGATATTGGTAGTGAGGTTATCTTAATTCTAGGCTAACTGGATATCCACCTTTGACATAGACTCAGTTCTCAGAGGTTTACTTGGAGAAGTTTATGTCTCACAACCTACGAAAGCATCAAAAAGATTAGTTCTCAATATTGAAGTAGGGCTTGATGACCGTTCTAGAGTAAGAAGCATGGTGAGTTGGCAAGACATGATACTTCTATCTTACCAATCAAGTATGAGCGAGTTTAATGTTTTGTTAGAGGGTTGGAACTTTCTCTTCTTATGGATACTTAGATTTTAGTTACATCTGGTAGATATTTTATTGAGGTTTTTAATTGTGCTCGAACTATGAAGGAGATGCATAACAAAGCCAAAGGGGGCAGCTATAAGAGACCACATCACTAGGGTAGTTTTAGTAGGTGTTAGAGTGGCTCATGATTTAGATTTATAGGTTCTTAGAGTAGGTACCCTCCGCATCAATCTTATCAGTACTAAGGTCAACATAGTAGGCATGTTCATGCTTTACTTCAAATTACTTATGGGGGATAGCCTAGTTATAGTGATTACCCTAATTAGAGAAGTGGCTAGCCTTTGAGAGATGCATATTTGGGGTTTTCTAACTGAGATGGCTATTTTGTGTCAGATAGATCTTTTGATAAAGAGAAGTACCTAGGGCATGCTATCGTTATGGGGCTGTCTGGCCATTCTTCTAGAGTGTCCCTGGAGAGGGGCAGTTGTGCCTACAACAAAGAGTGTTTATTTAATTAGGGAAGTGTAATGACCCACTAGGTCACTCCCTTAATTTGTGTATGTTTTCAGCATTTTGAGCCTTTCCACAGTAGCTATAGGTCATTTATGACTTGTCATAGCTATCGGTTTGATTATTGGAGAGCCTGTTTGGATTTTAGGGTTATTTCCTATTTTGGAGCTTTCATTGTTTAGGATTTTGTCTCAGACCAAAAATCCTAGTAGATGACCTCAGATGAAAATTTCAATAGCGCAATCAGCTTGATTTTATGCTAAGGCGACCCTTGGCTTAGGTCCTTAGTCTTTCAAACTCATTTTCGACTATTGGATGGATTATGTGAAAATAAAACTATAGGTGTAGGCAGCACACTTAGTTGAAATGGCCTTGAATGAAAGTTTTGATAGTTCCATTAAATCCAGAACGTCAAATTTGGTATGGTAGTTATTATGTTTGTGCTTACAGGGTTCCGAATGAATCCTGAGCACCAATTAAAGTCCATTATGAACTTAGCAAAATATGATGCATCAGGTTACTGATACAACTGCTTAAGCGAACATTGTGTCTCTTAAGGAAACCCTGCGTACCTGATATGTTTTCACTTAAGTAACATTGACTATTTGGTAAATGTCTACTTAAACAATCATTAAGCTTTCTTAAGTGGGTACCGCTTAAGCGGCTTAGGATAGCTTAAGAGATACCTGACCCCAAAGCCAAATTGCATAAGCGATATCAATATCGTTTATGCGACACCTGGCACTGTTTAACCCTCTTTCTCCACCTGATTTTCTATCACTTCTTCCACTATTTTTACACTAAATTGGGAGCTCAAAGAGAGGAAAAAGTGGAAATCATCCCCATAAGTTAATGTAAGCTAAGCTAACTCTTCTTGTTAATTTCCCATTGATTTCCCCTTCAATTTCCATTCACATTCTTGGTAAAATCCTTAGAAAGTAGGTCTTAACTTCCTAAACTTTGAGGGTTGATTTAGGACTTGAATTATCCTATGTTTGTTCTCAACTTTTGAGCACAACTTCCTTGACCTTCGAGGGACCTCATGATGAGTTCAATTTTTCATTTCGTTTGCAGGCCTCGCAAGCCTGATCTTAACCCAAAATTTGAACCAACCCTTAATATAGCAATATAGGTCTCATTTTACTCCTAACAACGTGTAGATTACTATTTTGATAACATAACAGTGTTTCAGGATCATATAGTAAAGACAAATAAATTATGGATGATTCATTGGTTGTGGTTCAGTTTTGAGGTAGGCTTCTGTCTACTCTTTTTCTTGAGATGGTGTTTTCTATATATTTCATGTTAGATACGGATATTAGGATATGATTGTGGGAAGAACACCATGACTTAGCCTAAATTGTTAGTTAGGGATAGAAGGGTATTTGCCCTTAAGTTGAAATATATATTATACTTCTATAATCCTATTACCTTCTTTAGAGAAAGAGCTAATCCATAGTATGATTATGGTATTATTCTATATATGGGATGGGAATTAGGTATTGGGAGCATAATTAGTGTGGTTGGTCTTATTTGGAACGTTTGTGTTATCGTGAAACCATAAATTATGAGTAATTAACATAGTTACTCATATCTCACATGAATTTGGCTTCACGGCTTATGTTAAGGTGAAATTGGTCTTATTTACATAAATTAAGAGAAATTGCCTTATTTGCTTAATCTAGGTAAATCATTGTGATCACTCATGTTAGGGTAGAATTGGTCTTATTTATGTAAGTTAGGGGAAAATGCCTTAGTTGCTTATGATTGGGAAGAACTGCTATCTTAGGGAACTTTATGGATTATTCAACATCTAGAAGTGACTCTAGATACCTTAGCCTAGCCTGAGATAGAGCTTGCCTAAAATGGATTTTATGGATTAGAAGTGGGCTCCTCCGACCCACTTTACGCCAAGACTTGTGTTAGCTTTTGTAGACTTATTTATGAATGTTAGCATGATTAGACTCAATTGAGGTTAACAAACCCTTAGTATGATGTTTAATACATTACTTAGTGGATTGTAATGTTCTTTCATAAACTATGATGCTATAGTTATTCCGAATATATATATATTGGGCCTAAGGACGTGATTATGATGCTATGGTTATTCTTGATATATATTAGGCCTAATGCCATGATTTTGATGCTATAGTTATGCTGGATATATATATTAGGCCCAAGGTCATGATTATGATATTGGTTGGGTTCCAGGAAGTATTTCATCCTTGTAAAGAAAATGGTCATAGTTTATAGACATATTGATCCTTATAATTGTGTTGTTTGAATACTAGTGATGGCATGCATAGATTCGGTACAATCATGATCACTTAAATGGTAAATGGTACAATCACAACTAAAATGTAGTTTTATTACACTGGGTTACTTAATGTCATTCAGATTGATTATGGTTTTATTACACTGGTATTATGGTTTATGTCTTGGCATTCATTCTTGTATGTGCATTTCTTATCACCAGTATCCATATATCTATCATCCTTATGGGGGTTTCGTAGGTATAGGTATGAGTGTTATTTATAGTATATTCTGTGGATCTTGTATCCATCAGCCTTATGGGGGGTTGCATAGGTATAGGCTCAAACTATTATTTACTTAGTGTTAATTTAACCTTCTGAGCTGATGACAATGGCATTTTATGAAAGGCCTAGTTAGGTATTATTTATCCGAACTAGCCTATTACCTTGTATTGTTATTATTGTTATGGTTAGTTTATGATAGGTTAATTATTGGACTAGTATTGAGTATTTGAGTATGATTCTGATTCTTTTATCTTACGATTATATTATTAAGTATAATTATCCATTGGTTTGTCATGATGGTTTTAGACCATGATATTTTATTTTCTTTCTTTTACAGTTGCTTCGTTATGGTAATTATCTCATGTTTATACATATTGATTAGAGACCCTAATTACATTACCACTAGTTCCTACTATGATTAGGAAGCTTGGAGATGGTAGTATGATTACTTATCTGTACCCTTGATCTAGCCTTGTTATGTATATGTATCAATCTATAGTATCTATGTTATTACCATATATCCCTCCCTTATTTCTCTTATTCATGTTGTATATCTATTCCTTGGCTTTGTATACAACTATATATATATATCCTTTTTGTGTTCTTTATTAGTATATTAGATAGTGATATGTGGTTATAGTGCTAAGGTCTCAGAGTATGGTTGGGATAGTATAATTTATCCTTATTGTTCCATTAGCTCATTATGTTAGTTTCTTAAATATAAATAAAATAGTATCCTTATTTTCTCCATAGCTTTATTATATAGTTTGCTAGATATTTGGGGGCAATTACATTTTTGCTTCTCTGATATTTATATTTTCACTATCTTTGGAGCTTAGTCAGTAATTGCTTACTGAGTACCACGTGTTTGGTACTCATACTACACTTCTACATCCTGCAGATAATAGTACGGGTTATTGTCTTTTTCGTGTATGTCGTGTAGAGTAGCTATAGTTTAGAGAAATACGGTGAGCTCCTATCATTCAGAACATTGCTATTCCCCTCCTATATATTAGAGTGATCTCTATGTTGTATTCAGAGATGGTTGTATTAGTAAATACATTTAGTACTTTATTTTGTAATCTTATTGCATTAGAAGCTCTTGTACTTTTTCCACCAGGTTTTGGGACTATCTTATGTATTTAATCTTTTATTTGATTCATTCTACATTCTTTCTCTATTTCTTTTAGTAGTATATTACTTGTATTTCTGGACAATGGGTTGACTTGTCTACAAGTGGAATATAGTACGCGTCATCATGGCCTAAAAAATTAAGTCATGACAAATGGTATGAGCCTAGGTCTATCGATGTGTTGGCATAAGAGCTAAGTATCTAGTAAAGTCCTAGATATTAGTGTGGAGACGTCCATAACCTATTTTTAGGAGGCTATAAGGCATTCTTAGGAAATTTTGTTCTTAATTCCTTGTAGTGTGTTCATATTTTTATGCACCTTAAGTACGTTCTTTGACTCTATTCTGTAATAGATGGATGATGCAAGGTTGTTGATAGATGCATACAAAACTTTTATGTGCATTTCTAGAGCTTCAGTGCAGCATCGAACCAGGAAATCAGGGATAAATGCCAAAGATCTTTAATGTCAGTTAGAGAATTTGGGGCAAACCCATGTTCCAATAGAGTTTGCCACCATTTCAGCCTTTTAAGATTCATTATTGGGGATCCCAAGTCTTTTTGTAGATACCTCACAGCCAGGGATGACATTCGGTTCATCGAGCAATTCTCAGGTTAGAGTTGGGTTTGTTGGTGTTCAGCAAGGTTTCTTATCAATTTCAGAGTATGAGATTGGGTTTTTTGAGTGGGCCAGGCATATGTCTATGTTATATCCTTTAAAGCAGGACATGGTGTGTGTATTTATTAAAGGATTAGCATTTCCACTCTGTTTGGAATCGGAGCACTTGATAGCACCTAGGTCTTCCTTCTCTTAGGTTGTTGATCATGTGGGGGCCACAGAGAGAGCATGTATTGAGACTTATGGAGATATAAATAGAGGCCATATCATTAGTACAGCACTACAGGTATTCTATCTGGGAGTGAGGATCCTCCAGATAGAAGTCAGCTACTACAGCCTATTAGTTTTATACAGGTAGCATTTTAGACTTTGGGTGGCTCTCAGATTAGTCTATTGATCACAATAGGTAGAGTTCTCATCAGACCCTGCGGATTTTTTATACAAATCTTTAGGCCGTAGAGGCCATTATGATTCAGGAAAGGCAACATCTTGAAGTATATCGGGAGCTTGTTTTGGTTGTGCCGAGATGGGACATTGGTCTAAAGAGTGCCCCAGATGTGAGTTGGTTGTTCAGATAGAGTTGGCATATATTCCTCACCAGCCTAGAGTTCCTAAAGTGTGTTATGATTGTGAAAAGGATGGCCATTTTGGCAGAGAGTACCCTCGTTATTAATTGGTCAGCCAGTTGGGGCCAGCTCATGTTTTTCACTAGGTTAGGGCTTTGGAGGTTTGCTATGACTACAAAGAGATCGGTCACTGGTCTAGAGAGTGTCTCGGTATAGAGTTATTTGTTATTCAGATCATTCATATCAGTTTTTTGGCATTGTAGCACCGTCTTTGGAGGCATTGTGCTTAGCACCTCAGTTTATGATTCAATTACTCAGTCCGAGTTTGGACCCGTTTAGATTTGTTCTTCCTCGAACACGTCAGGCATGTGACTTTGAACTTCACTATGATAGGTGCGTCTTTTTATTTTCTACCTTTATGTTTTTATTGGTATGTATTGGAGTTCTCATACCCATCAATTATTGTATACCTTTGTAGGTTTATATCAATTATTATGTGCATTTTTATGATGATGACTACCCCATAGATTATTTCTTTAGTAGTAGATGTACTGGATCGGTATTAATATTTTTCCCTTATGGGTGTAGTATTTGGGTTTATGTCCCATTTCTTGTGGCATATTGATCGTCTTATGGCCCTATAATGGTACTTATTGTTGATTTCATTTTTGGGTAGCACATATCTTTTATACCAATGTTTGTATTTCTATTACCATTATTATCATTATCTGATGTTAAGTGAGGATCACTTGGTACATGGCTAGACTGTTAGTATCTAGTAAGAATTCCATTCCTCATGGTTCGTATTCATTAGCTTGGCCTTTAGCTTAGTTGGATGTTTTCTCTTATAGTAAGGTAAGGTTGGTTACTTTCCTTTTTTGTTAGAGTATGCTAGATTAGTTGTGGAGTAGATTATGGTAGTGAAGGTAAGTTAACCTTCCTTAGTTTTGTCATGATCCTAAAAATGGTAATTAGCTATGTTGTCCATTTCTAGGTTTGAGAGTTTTGGACTTTCCTTCAGGTTTGCTAGATTTTCTTGGTCTATCTCTCTCTTTGTAAACCATTTTTGAGGTTAATCAGTTTGGGGTCCGTTCTTCTGATGTGGCTAGTTCATCGCCCGAAGTTTCTTTAATGTTGATGTCGAGAGGTCTTGGATTTGTCTTTCAGGTTTGTTGGGTTCATCTCCTAGTGATGGTTTGCTCTTGGTATTGGTATAGAGTTGGATACTATGTTCTTTCCATGATGTGGTTATTTTGTAAGTGGAGTAAAAGAGTTGGAGATAGGTAATCTTTTTTGTGACCACTTCTTAGTTGAAATTGGAAATTCATTACCTTGAGTTTCTTGATTTATTTTAAGGTAGTGATCTTGACCGTGGCTTAGGTGTCAAGATTAGCACTATATTCTTCGGTAATATGAATCATGGGTTGTTAGGGTTAAGGTTGTCCTTCTTAAGGGAATTCCTAAAATCCTCATTTTGGAATTTGTTCAACCTAATAAGACTTGGTGGAGTGCTTCTTCTTTGGTGATATGTGCCTATAGGTATTCTTTGTCGAGTTGGAGTATTGTATTGATTAGTTTTCAGCTAAAGTTGAATTTCTTCAGGTTGCTATAGTTTTTTCTATTACTAGTGTGGTTCGCAGCCTCGGTGAGTTCTTGAGTATGCTTTAGTGGTTCGTGCCCACTAGTGGATATAGAGTTGGTTGCTTATGTTATCAACTGGTGATTTATCCTCCATTATTATTATTATTCTGCAGCAATATTTTGTGCCCTCTAGTGGATGTAAGGTTAGTTGTTTGTGTTTTCAGCTAGTGATTTATCCTTCTTTGTAATTATTGTTTTGCCATTATTTTCATGCCCTCTAGTGGATGTAGGGTTGGTTGTTTGTTTTTAGTTGGCGATTTTTCCTCTATTGTGATGTTGTTCATCAACTATATTTCTATTTTGGCTCGGCATAATTCAGTAAGGACATGCCTTATTTGAATAGTAAGGTTGGTTGAGTATTTTTCCTTAGCTTAGGGTTGTCGGCTAAGTTTCGGATTTGACTCCTTGGAATAATGATTTGGAGGTTATGATAGATTTGGAGTATGTATGCTGACGCAGCTTGAGGTTTAGTTTGGGTAGTTGAGATTGAGCGGTTCAGCTTTGTTGTTAAGAATTTAGTTTGGAGTCGTAAAGCTTGGGTGCAGCCTTTGTTTTAAAACTTGATTTAGCAAGGGTTTCATCTATAGGTTGGTTACGCCTACTCCTTGGTTACCTATTCGGTCTTCTTCAATTTGGATGGATTGTGGGTACTCAGATAATAGTCTAAGGACACATTGGTTCCTTCAACTTTGACCTCAATTTTTAGTTTTTGACAAAATTTGTAGGTGGTTTACTCAGTGGGAGTAGTATGCTTAAGTTAGATTCCACATGGCTTCATTCTCGATTGATGGACATCCTGGAGTGGATCTTTTAGTGGTAAGTAATTGTATTTTAGACTCCTGGTTTCCAAATTCGATAGTTGCTCGGACCAGTTGTAGCTTCATCATAGATTGTATACCTTGGTTACCTCTATTTGTGTGCCCGGTTAGTATTTTATGAGCTTACTTTCATGCTTTCAAGTACGGATTTTTGGTGGATTAGCTTTTGTTCTCCGAAGTTAGTGTGATAGAATAAGGTGGATAGGACCCGGGTGACTTTCTCATTAGTTTGGAGTGATAGCAGGTTTAGAAAGGCAAAAGCAAGTTATATTTGAATTTGGAGTTGGTTGCATGGCTCATGCCTTGGTCTTCTTTTGGCTTGCAAGAGTTTCCATTTGATTTTGCTAGTATCGGTGTGGTATCAGTGTGTTGTGGTCTGGATTTTCATGCATCCGCCTTCCTCGGTTCAGTTGGAGGCTAGTTGGTGATTACATTTAAGTTTTAGTTGTTGAGAAGGATAGAAAGAAAGTTGGTTGATAAAGGGATAACGGTGGTAAAATCCCTTGAAAGTGTTGTCTCTTCATGGAGTTTATTTGGGGAGTTGGGCTCGGGGCATATGGGCCCAGTATCTCATCCCTTTAAGCTTTCGCGATCTTTCTATCCATTGACTTTTGCGAATGAAAGTCCTTTGAGTAGTGGTTATTTTAATGACCCTCTAGGTTACTCCCTTGTTTTGCATGTGTTTTCACCATCTCGTGCCTTCCAACAATGGCTATAGGTGATTTATGACTTGTCAGAATTATCGGTTAGATTATCGAACAATCTGTATGAATTTTAGGCTCATTTCTTAGTTTTAGAGATTTCCCACGCACCAGATCAAAGTCCATTCCAAACTTAGAAAAATTGGGTACATCAATTTGCTAATGAAACACATAAGCGAACATAGTGTCGTTTAAGAGAACCATGCATATGTGATATGTTGTTGCTTAAGCGAAATTGACTATTTGGTCAATATCCGCTTCAGCGATCATTAATCTCATTAAGTGGGTATCGCTTAAGTGGTATGGGGATAATTTAAGAGATACACGACCCCGAAGCCAGATCACGTAGGCGATGTCAATGTTGTCTATGCGTCTGTCACTGACTATCGCTTAAGTGACAGGGTGATCGCTTAAGTGACACCTGGCACTATATAACTGTCATGACCTGAGGCTATCCCCTAGTCACGGCAACGGTGCTTACAGTCACGAGTGACCACAAGCTAACCCATAAGTTGATACCTACTGTGAGCACTGAATAAAGTAATAAAATACACATGTGTGGAAGTAAACTGTCAACGCCATAAGGTTTAAATACTAATAAGATAATATAAAACTGGATGCTGAAATATGTACCAAAACACGCCTGAGATATCTGATAAAACCAACTGACTATCTAACTGACTGACTGCATGCCTGAAAGCCTCTAAACTGAGTGAAAAGAGTTGATGGGACAGGACCCAACTAACTCCAACTGACAAACTAAAAAGCGCGAAAATATTGAATAAACATAACAGGTCCTCAACATATAAGGACTTACCACAATAGATGTTGCTGATACGTTGAGCTGTCTAAGCGCGGTCAGGAAACTTAGCGTCCGAACCTATGATATTAAACATCATAGCGCAAAGAAGAGTATGCGATCAGAACTTTGAATGTACTGGTATATGAGATGAGGTTAGGCTGAAATGCATGGGTTAACTATGCATGAGATAATGACTGACTGAATAGCATGAGATAAGGACTGACTAAATATCATGAGATAACTGAGTATGCATGCATGAAATAGCTAAGCAAAAGGCATAAGAGCTGTAAAATCTGAGAATGCATGACCAAGACATTTATTATTTTTGAGATAATCTGTAAACTAAAATACTAAAATCTGATAATTGAATAATTGGTAATCTGTATGCTTTGGTCAAGCAAACCAGAATTGAATTATGTACTGAATATTGAACTGTGGGAGGTATCATATAACCGATATTCCCCAATCTGAGTTAATTGGGGTCCAACCTGTGACCCCAGTTGGAAGGGTGTCAGTACCGTGCCATGGGTACTAACACTGGTTGTGTTGATCCACTAATCTGATATCCTGAAGTACCAGGGTGTCAATCCTAACTGACGGGTGACCCCTGAGAGGAAGTCAAGCCTAAACTGATGGGTGCATCCTCAGAGGAAGTCAAGCTTAAACTAACGAGTGACTCCTCATATCTTACGCTAGCTACGTAGTTCTGGAATACAGGGACCGTTACTAACGACTCTACCTAACTGACGGGGAAGCCTCCATCCCTACATTATCTCAATGCTAAATCCTACTCCCAACTGAACTGACACTGATTACTGACTAAACTAAGTTTAACTGAGCAAACAATTGATCATGATAGCTAACTGGATGACAATGCTCATATTTTATCTAAAACCGTTTTAAAGATACTAAAATTATGTAAACAACTAAGTATTGGGTGTTCATAACCCTCCAGCACTAAATGGATATAACAATAGGGACATATAAAAGTTTTGAAACCATCAAAACCCAATCATTTAGACATTTCATCAAACACATGAAATTCATAATCTTAAGCATGATAATGGTAAAGCATGCGAAAAATAACATAGTTACAATACCAAAACCATGAATTAGGGATACAACATGAAAATTTCATCATTTAAACATGTAAAGGCTCATTCCATCGAAAAACACTTGTAAACATAATTTATAATTGAAATTCTTAAGAGCTTCATGGAGATAATTCATCATAAACATGTATAATTCATAATTTAAAACATAAAAATGAATTCTTGGACACCATGGGTGGAAAGTACCCATGGATGAACATCGCACATACCTTAAACCCTTAAGCTTGAAAAAGAAACACAATCTTGTCGTTTTTATTGAAAGTTCTTGGACTAAAAGACTTAATTTCTTGGTTTCTTGGAGATGAGGTAATTGAATTTGATGTTGTTGAGAGATGGTTGGGGTTTCTTTGAGAGGCGATTTGGGGAAAATGGGCATATAATGCCGTAAACAATGCTTTAATTTGTGTTTTTACGAATTGGATTGAGGAGAAAAAACTCAATAGCCCCTTAAAGAATTAAATTCCCAACTGGAACGTAGTTGAAGAGGTCACCGCCATGCGATGAGGCCTCTACCGCAATGCGCCACTATTGCAGTGAGCTGCTGGAATCAAAATCCAAACATGACCCAATCCTCCTCTGAAAAATCCAGAACTTCCTCGAGATATGCTCCTTACACCCCTAAACTTGAATTAACTCAAAAACCTACATCTCAGGGTTGGGATGACCAATTTAAAAATCCTTGAAGTTAAAAGGCCAAAAATAATACTATGTCCCTTACACTTAGTAAAAATTTCAGGCTTTAAGCCTCTTATGCATGCAACTAGGAGCCAAACTAAGCAAAGTATAATACGGGGTATTACAATATCTCCCCCTTGGGAACATTCATCCTCGAATGAGACCGATTAGGCTAAGAGTTCTAAAGAAGCTGAGATCATATACTGAACATGAATAACTGAAAGCATGATTATATGAATGAGTTTGAAACATGATATGTGAAATGAATATCATGAACAAAACTGATTCCTTGAATATATGAAATGACACAAGAACGGTTATAAGGCTAAGATAGACACGACAGAGTCATCTTATAAGTAACCATTGCCTCGGGCTAGATCTGGTTTCGTGAAGAAAAGTTGAGAGGTTTAGGACATGGGAATCTGGGGTATTACAACATTCCCCGAATGATATTTACTTGGCTGAGGTACTACGAAAGCTGAGATAATGCATGAGGCACTTATGAACTAAATTCTCTCACTATGTTCAAGCCTACTCGAATCTACAAAGTGCACCCGTAACACTGTAATTCTAGTCAGAATCATGAATTCAATACACCTTGCATTTTCACAACTTCTCATCTCAAGAATAATTCTTCTTACCACTTCAAAAACTAAATTCAAACTCTTACTATAAATGCACTAATGCACAATGTACAAATCCACTTATATACACCAACAAGATGTTCAGGCCTATAACGATAACCACATATGAACTTCTAGGCAAATAACCCATCAAAGAATCTTTTCTATACTCTATAATAATTCAATCATTAACAACTTACATGCGCAATTCTTAAGAAAATCACACACCAAATTTCAACTAGCCATGACATATATCAAAAACATGGCCTCAATATTACTCCACACCTATAACCTTATATCAAACAAGAATACAATAATCTTTCCCCAATATGAAATATCTACTCTCTTCCATCTAAACAATTGTTCATCACCATGGAGAGGTCACTGAAAGGTTAGAGCATAAGGACCTAAAGCATAAAATAATACTATGCATAACTTGAACGCTCAACTAAGGCCTTAGAAATAGAGTATCCATGACCTGGATTCATTATAGAGATAAAAACAGAGGATATACATGACATAATATGAATTTCACTAATCATTAAGAGATTAGCATGAGTACTGGAACTAAACATACTGTAAAGCATGAGTACATGAGTCATAAGCTGCATGACCTGAGTTTGGAGTTCACAGATTTCAAGGAATAAGATTCGTATAGCTGAGAAAACTGGAACTCATTATACTAAGAACTAGAAGAGTACATAATTCAAATAAAGGTACCTAAATTTGAGCTATGATCAGGGAACTGGCATGTAAGGCATTACTATATATCGTGATAGCTGAAGTACAAATACTGAAATAAGAATTGGTTGGGCATCATCCTCTCTTTTATTCTACAACTTACTGAAATCACTAATGGGATCTGAAAGACTGACTAGGTTACTTATTCTATCATCTCCCCCTAGCTATAAGCCATCACTCTAAATTTATGTGACCCTTTTGATAAACTCTAAACTGAACTGCAACCACTTTACTCTAAAGTTCGGAATATGACAATAATTATCAATAACAAGTTCACCCTGAAAGACTACACTTGAAAGTACAAAACCCACTATTAATATTCCCTTCTGAGATACAACTTTTAACCTTATAAAGCCCAAATGATCAAATAATAGTTTTAAACACTGCATAACTTAGTATCTTCATGAGCATCACCATACCATGATTTCACACCATCTAAAATTTCAATTCTCCTTCCTATTAGATAAACCATCCAAGATTCAAACTTAGATTCTAACACGTAACATGGATATTCTCAAACATTTAATGAACCACACTAACTTCTTTCATAGACTACTAAAATCACATCTCTAAATCACACCCACATCATCATACTAATTTTGGATTAATAAACATAATTTTTGCATACACTATTTCAAGCCTTCTTGTTCACCTATCATAAACTTACCCCATGGATATAAAAAATCAACTAAATCTAGATAACAATATCCCCACTTTACGACTGCTAAACCTCTGGGTTCATGCTTCTAAGTCTAGATCATATATTGTCATAGGATTCTGAGAAGGGATATGAAAGTACATCTCTTAGATATCATCTTTTTAACTCTAAAGTATGAAATGTTCTGACCCCTAAGCACTGAGATACTTCCCCTCCAACCAAGAACTGGTTCATTAGGAAACTAAAAATGAACGACTCTATTTCTGCAATCAACTAAGGCATAATATGAGTGGAGCCAATCCATACCAAGAATGAAATCAAAATCAGTCATCTCTAACTCCACAAGAACTACTGAAGTGATTTTCTGAGATACTATAATCAGGTAATTTTTATTTACCCATCTGGTTGTAATAGATTTACCCACTGGGGTAGATACTGAGATAGGGTCTATTAATATTTCTAGACTGACACCAAATTGACAGCTATATAAGGAGTCACAAAAAAAAGTAAAGCTCTGGGATCTAATAAAACTTAAACATAAAGATGAATGACCTATAATGTGCCCGTAACCATATTAGGAGAACTTGCCTGATCATATCTAGATTGGATTTCATACAATCTGCTCAGACATCGACCATTAGTGGCACTGGAAGTAGCACCCACTAAGTCGGGTGATCGGCTGGAACTGGAAGATGATTGTACTGACTCTATAGACCAACCTGTGGGTGTTCTCTGACTCTGTGGCCTGGCTTGCCACATCCAAATCATACATCACTGCCAGCTCTACACACACCAGTATGATTCCTACCACACCTCCTACAGAACGAATTAGTACAACCACTGTTTACACTACCTTGGGTCTTGGAGCCTAGCACCTCTTCTCGATTATCATTCCTAAACTTTAGCACCGGCACACTAGCTGAACAAGGATATGGGGCTAAGAATTTTTGTGAAATTGGTAAATGTTACCACTCTCTGATCTTGACTTAAAACTACCTATTTTGGCCTTCTTATTCTCTCTTCCTTTCTCCCTATGCTTCTCCTCCTTACTCTGCTGAGCATAAACCATAAGCCTAGATAGGACAAAAACTTGCTAATCATTCTAAAAAGCTACTGAATAAGCAAAGGTAGTGAAACTTTCTCTGAATTCGACAAGAGAGACATGCTCATTCTGAGGATCTTCCTGAACAGGTGGATGTGTAGGCTGCTTCCCATTCCTTCTTATGTTGTTTTTTAGGAGGCATTATCTATAAACAAAATGAAGGATGAGTCAAAAAGAGATTTTTAAATAGAGCTTATGCTCATTTGCATGACATGAATACTGAAAGAAGGAAAACTTTTCCTAAAACATCTTGTAGCCTCTTGTCCATAAGTGTGGCGTGCTTCACACCTATACACAAGACTCTACTCAATGCTGCTTTTAGACTCCTTAGGACTCTATAAAACCTTAGGCTTTGATACCAAGTTTTGTTATGACCTGAGGCTACCGCCTAGTCGCGGCAATGGTGTTTACGGTCATAAGTGACTATAAGCTAACCCATGAGTTGGTACCTATTGTGAGCACTGAATAAAGTGACCAAATACACATGTTTAGAAGTAAACTGTCAACGCCATAAGGTTTAAATACTAATAATATAATGTAAAACTAGATACTAAAATACGTATCAAAATATGCCTGAAATATCTTATAAACCCAACTGACTATCTAACTGACTGACTGCATGTCTGAAAGTCTCTAAACTGAGTGAAAAGAGTTAATGGGACAGGCCTTAACTAACTCCAACTGACTAACTAAATATAAATGTGGAAATACTGAATAAACATAATAGGTCCTTGACATATAAGGACTCGCCACAACTGCTATTGCTGATAGACTGAGTTGTCTAAGTGCGGTTAGAAAATTGAGCGTCCGAACCTATAATATTTAACATCATAATGCAAAGAAAAAAATGTGATCAGTACTTTAAATGTACTGGTATATGAGATGAGGTTAGGCTGAAATACATGGGTTAACTATGCATGAGATAATGACTAACTGAGTAGCATAAGATAATTACTGACTGAATAGCAAGAGATAACTGAGCGTGCATGCATAAAATAGCTGAGAAAAATACATAAGAGATGTAAAATCATAAAATGCATGACCAAGACATATATTATTTCTGAGATAATCTGTAAACTAAAATACTAAAATCTGATAACTGCATAACTGGTAATCTGTATACTTTGGTCAAGCAAACCAGAATTGAATTTTGGACTGAATACTAAACTGAGACTGTGAGAGGTATCATCTAACCGACATGTCCCAATCTGAGCTAATCAGGGTCCAACCTGTGACCCCCGTTGGAAAGGTGTCAGTACTGTGCCATAAGTACTAACACTGGCTATATGGATCCATTAATCTGATATCCTGAAGGACCAGGATGTCAATCCTAAATTAATGGGTGACCCCTGTGAGGAAGTCAAGCCTAAACTGATGGGTGACTACACAGAGGAATTCAAGCCTAAACTAATGGTTGACTCCTCATATCCTACACCTGGCTATGTAGTTCTGGAATACAGGGACCACTACTAACAACTCTGCCTAACTGATGGGGAAGCCGCCATCCCTATATTCGCTCAGTGCTAAATCCTACTCCCAACTGAACTGACACTAATTAATGGACTACACTAAGTTTAACTGAGCAAACAACTGATCATGATAGCTAACTAGATGACAATGCTCATGGTTTATCTAAAACCGTTCTGAAGATACTGAAATTATATAAACAGCTAAGTATTAGGAGTTCATAACTCTCCAGCACTGAATGGAAATAACAATAAGGACATAAAAGTTTTGAAACCACGACAGGGGATCATTATTCAAAACCCAAGAATTTAGACATTTCATTAAACGCGTGAAATTTGTAATCTTAAGCATGGGAATAGTAAAGCATGTGAAAAATACAATACCAAAACCATGAATTAGGGATTCAACATGAAAATTTTATCATTCAAACATGTAAGGGCTCATTCCATCGAAAAACACTTGTAAACATAATTTATAATTAAAATTCATAAGAGCTT
Source organism: Capsicum annuum (assembly GCF_002878395.1). Lineage (NCBI taxonomy): Eukaryota > Viridiplantae > Streptophyta > Magnoliopsida > Solanales > Solanaceae > Capsicum > Capsicum annuum. The sequence goes on along the minus strand of NC_061121.1, from coordinate 158,281,240 downwards.
CATGGATATAATTTATCATAAAATGTATAATTCATATTTAAAACTTCAAAATGGATTATTGGACTCCATGGGTGGAAAGGTCCCATGAATGAACATCACACACACCTTAAAACCTTAAGCTTGAAACAGAAACACAATCTTGATGCTTTTCATGAAAGTTCTTGAATTAGAAAACTTAAATTCTTGGTTTTCTTGGAGAAGAGGTAATTGAATTTGATGCTCTTGGGAGATGGTTAGGGTTCTTTGAGAGGAGAATTGGGGAAAATGGGCAAATAATACCCCTAACCAATGCTTTAATTTGTGTTTTTACGAATTGGATTGAGGGGAAAAGACTCAATAGACCCTCAGAGAATTAAATTCCCAATTGGAACACGGTTAAAGAGGTCATCGAGATGCGATGAGGCCTCCACCACTATAACCACCGTGATGCATCACTATCGCGGTGAGCTGCTAGAATCGAAATCCAAACACGACCCAATCCTCATCCAAAAAATCCAAAACTTCCTTGAGAAATGCTCTTTACACCCCTGAACATAAATTAACTCAAAAACTTATATCTCAGGGTCGAGAAGACCAATTTAAAAATCCTAAAAGTTAAGAGGCCAAAAATAATACTAAGTCCCCAACACTTAGTGAAATTTTCAGGCTTTAACCCTTTTATGCATGCAACTAAGAGCTGAACTAAGCTAAGTATAATACAGGGTATTACAATATCTTGCTCGTGGGGATATTTGACCTCAAATAAGACTGATTACTTTAAGAGTTTTGAAGAAGCTGAGATCATATACTAAACATGCATAACTGAAAGCATGATTCCATGATTGAGTCTGAAACATGATACATGAACTGAATATCATGAACCAAGTTGATTCCTTAAATACATGTAATGACACGAGAATGGTTATAAGGCTGATATAGACATGAGAGAGACATTTTATGAGTAACCATTTCCTTAGGCTGGATCTGGTTTTATGAAGAAAAGTTTGGAGGTTTAGGACATGGGAATATGAGGTATTACAACGTTACCCGAATGATATTGACTTGGCTGAGGTACTAGGAAATACTGAGATAATGCACAAGACATTTATGAACTAAATTATGACTAAATGTCTGAATCAGAATCATGATGCATGAACTGAACTGAATTCATAATTTACATGGATGCAAATAAACTATCTCTTGGAATAGCAATATTCGTGATACTTCTGATAGTAAGACTAGATCAAAAGATGGAAAAACTATAGGAACTTATTTGTCTGCCTGCTGAACTGAATTACTGGCTATACGAACTGAATTATACTGAATGCTTATACTCAACTGGAGTATTTCTTCAACACTCTTTCTAATAAGTTATAATAATAGTTGGAAGCAAAGAACTTGGGCATGATCTGAATAAGATATATGAGTAAGGACTCTTAATATAGCTATAACTTTGTAACATGGAACATAGGCCCATGAAACACAAACTAGAATTTCTATGCCTTAGACAATACAACTGCTACTCTTAAGCTTAAACATACTCCTCAAATACTCCCTCAACGGTATGTTCCGCTTCAATATCGCACTTCACTTGAGGCTATTGAAAATGTTTACATGGGCACTGATAACTCTATCTACTGAAGTCTGAGCTGAACTAAATTCTCTTGCTATGTTTAAGCCTACTAGAATCTACAAAGTGCACCCATAACACTGTAATACTAGTCAGAATCATGAATTCAACACTCTGCGTTTTCACAACTTCTCATCTCAAGAATAATTCTTCTTACCATTTCAACAACTAACTTTAACCTCTTACTAGAAATGCACGAACGCGCAATGAACCCATCCACTTATGTACACCATAAAGACATTCAGGACTATCATAATAACCACACATGAACTTCTAGGCAAACAACCCATCAAAGTATCTTTTCTGTACTCTCTAATACTTTTATCATTAACAACTTCCATGCGCTATTTTTAAGAAAAAAACACACCATATTTCAACTAACCATAACGTATATCAAAAACTTAGCCTCAATCTTACTCCGTACCTATAACCTTAGATTAAACAAGAATATAATAAGCTTTTCTCAATATGAAATATTTACTCTCTCCCATCTAAACAATTGTTCATCACCAAGGAGAGATCACTAAAAGGTTAGAGCATGAGGACCTGAATCATAAAAAAATACTATACATATCTTGAACACTCAACTAAGGCCTGAGAAATATGGTATCCATGACCTGGATTCATTATAGAGATAAAAACTAAGGATATACATGACATAATCTGAATTTTGCTGATCATTAATAGAGTAGCATGAGTACTGGAACTGAACATACTGTAAAGCATGAGTACATGAGTCATGAGCTACATGACCTGAGTTTGGAGTTCATAAATTTCATGGAATATGATTTGTACAGCTGAGCAAACTAGAATTCCTTATACTAAGAACTTGAAGCGTATCCATGAATTTGAGCTATGATAATAGAACTAACATGTAAGGCATGAGTATATATCATGATAACTAAAGTAAAAATACTAAAATAAGAATAGGTTGAGCGTCATCCTCCCTTACTACTATTCTACAACATACTCGCATCACTAATGGAATCTTAGAGCCTGACTAGGTTACTTATTCTATCATCTCCCCTAGCTATAAGCCATTACTCTAAGTCTACGGGACCATTTTGATAAACTCTAAACTAAACAGCAACCTCGTTACTCTAAAGTTCAGAATATGACAATATTTATCAGTAATAAGTTCACCCTGAAAGACTACACTTGAAAGTGTAAAACATGCTGCTAATATTGCCTTCTGAGATACAACTCTAAACCTTCTATAGCCTAAATAGTCATCAAACAACAGTTTTTAACACTACCTAACTTAGAATCTGCATGAGTATCACCATACCATGATTTCACACCATCTAAAATTTCAATTCTCTTTACTATTAGATCAACTATCTAAGATTCAAACTTAGATTCTAACACATAACATAGATATTCTTAAACTTTTAATGAACCACACTAACTTCTTTCATAGCCTACTAATATCACATCTCTAAATCTCACCCACATTATTATACTTAATTTTGAATCAATAAATAAAAATTCTTGCATACACTGTTTCAAGACTTCTGGTTCATCTATCACACAACTAACCCTATGGATACAAAAAAAAATTCTAAATTCAGATAACACTATCCCCACTCTACTACTGCTAAACTTATGGGTTCATACTTCTAACTCTAGATCATATGTTGTCATAGGATTCTTAGAAGGGATCTGAAAGCACATTCCTTAGATATCATCTTTCTTGCTCTAAGATATAAAACGATCTGAGCACTAAGATACTACCCCTCAAATCAATAATTGGTTCTTTAGAAAACTAAAAAAGAACGAATCTATTTCTGCAATCAACTTAGGCATAAAATGAGTGGAGCCAAACCATATCGAGTATGACATCAAAATTTGTCATCGCTAACTCCATAATATCTACTAAAGTAATTTTCTGAGATACTGTAATCGTGCAGTTTCTATATACCCATCTGGCTATAATAGATTTACCCACTGAGGTAGATACTGAGAAAGGCTCTACTATTATTTCTGGACTGACACTAAAATTGATAGTTATATAAGGAGTCACAAAACAAAATAAAGCTTCGGGATCTAATAAAACATAAACATAAAGATGAAAGACCTATAACGTACCTATAACCACATCAAGAGAACTTTCCTAATCATGTCAGGATTGGAGTTCATATAATTTGTTCAGGCGCCAATCACTGGTGGAACTGGTAGTAGTGTTCTACTGAGTCAGGCGACTAGCTAGAACTAGAGGACGATTATGCTGACTCTCCTGACCAACCTGTAGGCATTCTCTGACTCTATGGCCTGGCTTTCCACATCCAAAACATACTTCACTGCCAGCTCTACACATACCTTTATAATTCCTACCTCCTCCCACAGAGCGGATTAGTACGACCACTTTTCACACTACCCTGAGACTTGGAGCCTGGTGCCCCATACCAACTGTCTTTCATGAACTTTGGCACTGGCGTACTAACTGAAAAAGGAGTGGAGGTTGAGAATTTTCGGTAGAACTGGGAATGCTTACCACTCTATGACCTTGACTTAAAACTACCAATTTTGGCCATCTTATTCTCTCTCTTTTCATCCCTAGGGGTATTTAATACCCGATAATGTAGTTGTGTGCCTAGAGCCAGTATCATGTTTTCACGATATCCTCAGTCAAGCTATGTTCATTAGAATTTAGCTACTCATGTGACTCAGGGAAGATTTAGTAAGCCCAGTAATCACAATAAATCTCAAAAAGCTCAATAATTCAATAATATCAGTAGTATTCCATCAGTCATCGAAACTCCATAAACTCAATCTAGTTCAGTTCAGTTAATCATGTGTAGTGTCTCTTCAAATGGGAGTAGGAGTTAGCACCGAGAGATCCCAAGAATGGGAACTCACCTATTATTAGAGGGTATGATTCTTAAAAGCAATCTTTGTGCTCTAAAACTACGTAGCCAGCATAAGTTGAGACATCATAACCTGTTATATGAGGGTAGATGAGGTGACCTAATATGTTATATGAGGGTCCCACTATTCTCATTAGAGTAACCTATTATATGAGGGGCACTCACAGTTTGTCCTTACTAGTTGCGCGGTATTGATACCCTTCTAATTGGGGTTACAGATTAGACCCCAACTCAGCTATAATGGCGTATTATTGGCATATTGGTTAGATGACTATTTCCCGCAGTCTTAGTCTCAGTCTCACTAATAAAACTCAGATAGTTCTATAGAATTCAAGACTGTCAGATACAGTCATTTCAAAATAGTATGGAACTCAGCTTAGAGTCAAAAAATGTGATATTTTGAAAATAGCTTTCCTTACTCGGTATGGTCACTTCCTATAGTCTCAGTCTTAGTCTCAGTAATAGAACTCAGATAGTTCTACAAAATTTAGGACTGTCATATACAGTCAACTCAAAATAGTACAGAACTCAGCTAGTTCCATCAGAACCTAGACTGTCAATTATAGTCAACTCAGAATAATACAAAACTCAGCTAGTTCCATCAGAACCTAGACTGTCAAATACAGTCACTCAGTATCAGTTATACAGTTATCAGTATCTCATGTTATTAGTACTCAGTCTTAGAAATCATGTTATTATGAACTCAATTACAGTTATTATGTAATCATGCATTCATTTTCACATTCATGTTATCCAATCAGTTAGTATAGATCATGCATGTAAACCCTTTGCATTCAGCCTACCTCACATGCATACCAGTACATTCAAACGTACTAACGCATTTGCGCTATGGGGTCTTTTTCCATAGGTTCAGGAGTACGAGCTCTAGAGTATCAGTAGTATTCCAGATTTTAGCAGCCAGATT
>NC_061121.1:158204099-158272839 GCF_002878395.1 Capsicum annuum | reverse complement strand
ACGAGCTCTAGAGTATCAGTAGTATTCCAGATTTTAGCAGCCAGATTTAGCAGTGAGTCCTCATTTTTCGAGGACATAAACATTACTTTATTTTATCATTACTTAGTCTATTACAATAGTTAGAGTTGGTTGGGAACATATCCCATCAACTCCTTGTTCAGATAGTTAGAGGTTTTTCAGACTATCATGATTAGACAGTTATTTCAATTGTTTTGGGTTTTTTATACCCCACCCAGATATTATATTTTATCAAATATTATGTCCCATTTTTTAACCTTATGGCATATTTCAGCCTACTATTTCTACATTTATACAGTATATTATACAGTGTTTAGGTACAGATATCAGTCATGGATTAGCTTGTGGTCCTTTGGGGTCATGAGTACTATGTAGTATTCTGAGTACCAGATTTGGGAAATTACAAAATTGGTATCAGATACTAAGGTTCAATAGTGTCCTAGGAAGTCCAAAAGCCACATCTAGTAGAGTCTTGTGCATAGGTGTGTTGCGCACCACATTTATGCACAGGAGGCTATGAAATGTTTTAGGAACAGTTTCCTTTCTTTTAGTATTCATGTCATGCCAGTAAGCATGAGCTCAAATTTAAATTTCAGTCTAATCTATTTCTCTCTTTCTTCTACAGAACATGCCTCCTAAAAGAAGAAATGACAATCAGTCAACCCCTTAGCCCATCCAAGCAGACCCATTGGACGAGCATGTTTTGCATGCAGAGTTTAGAGCTACATTCATAACTCTTGCTAATTCAATTGTTGTTCAGAATAAATGGCCAGTTGTCATTCCGACCAACCTAGTGTCCAATTCAGCTGTAGCCAGGATTTGGGACTTTACTCAAATAAATCCTCCATCTTATCTCAGGTCTAAGTTAGATGAGGACCTTCAGGAATTCTTCGATCAGGTTCAAAAGGTTACGAACATCATGGGGGTTACTTATAGTGAGAGTGTTGAGCTAGCTATATATCAGTCGCAAGATGTTTCTTACACTTGGTTCAAATAGTGAAAGTCAGAGAGGTTTGTAGATGCAGGGCCTATTGAGTGGGAAGAGTTTGCTACTTCCTTCTTAGATAGATTTATTCCCCTAGAACTGAGAGAAGCTAAAGTGTTAGAATTTATTAACCTTAGGCCACACAATATGATGGTGAAAGATTATTCTCTTAAGTTTACCCAATTAGCCAGATTTGCTCCTCATGTAGTAAAAGATAGCAGAGCCAAGATGAGTAAATTTGTGTCAAGGGTAAATGATAGTATGGTTAATGAGTGCAGATCTGCAATGCTGATTACTGAGATGGACATAGCCAGGCTTATGACCCATGCTCAATATATAAAAGAGCAAAAGATTTAGATAAGAGAGAAGCAGAATAAGAGAGTGAAGACAAGTAGTTTCATCTTAGCTCAGCCTAAGTCAGAGGGAGAAAACCGTTCTTAATTTTATCCTAAGTCATCCATTCCAGCTTCTTCTTTAGCTAGTGCGTCAGTGATGAAATTCAAAGATGGCAACAGAGATAGGATGCCAGCCTTTAAATCTTAGGGTAGTGTTAGTAGTACCCGAACCTATCTTCTTTTTCAAATTTATGGAAAGCACCATCAGGGTACTTACAGAGTGGGCAGTGGTATTTGTTTTGGATATGGCAAGCCAGGCCACAGAGTTAGAGATTATCCTCATCCATATCCTCAGGGTCAGCTTAATCATTCTTTAGTTGTAGGATATTTTTCACACTTGGTTAAAATAGTGGAAGTTAAAGAGGGATGTAGATGCAGGGCCTATTGAGTGGGAGGATTTTGCTACTGCCTTATTAGATAGATTTTTTCTCCTAGAGCTAAGAGAAGCTAAAGTGTTAGAATTTATCAAACTCAGGCAAGGTAATATGACGGTGAAACAGTATTCTCTTAAGTTTACCTAATTAGCCACATATGCTCCTCATATAGTGGCAGATAGCAGAGCTAAAATGAGTAAGTTTATGTCAAGGGTAAATGATAGTGTGGTTAATGAGTGCAGATCTACAATGCTGATTAGTGAGATAAACATAGCCAGGCTTATGACCCTTGCTCAACAGATAGAAGAGCAAAAGATTTAGACAAGAGAAAAGTAGAATAAGAGAGAAAGGACATATAGTTTCAACTTAGCTCAGCCGAAGTCGTAGGGAGGAAACATTATCAATTTTGTCCAAAGTCATCCGTTCCAGATCCTTTTTCATCTAGTTCTCCAGTGCCAAAATTCAGAGATGGCAACAGAGATAGGGCGCCAGGCTCTAAATCTCAGGGAAGTGCTAGTAGTACCCAAACCTATCCTTTTTGTCAGACATGTGGAAAGCACCATCAGGGTACTTGCAGAGTGGCCAGTGGTATTTGTTTTGGATATGGAAAGCCAGGCCTCAGAGTTAGAGATTGTCCTCAGTCAGGTCTTCATGGTCAACTTAATCTTTCCTCATCCCAATTCGATTGCCCAAATCAGTAGGGTTCCACTTTCAGTGCTACTAGTAGGCAACACCCAAATAGACTTTATGCTATCCATTCCTGATAGGATTAGGAAAATTCTCCTGATATGGTAACTGGTATGTTACAGATCTTTCACTTGTATGTTTAGGCTTTGCTAGATCCAGGAGCTTCCTTATCTTTTGTTACTCCTTATATAGCAGTTGATTTCAGAATCAGTCCTAAAATTCTAGCAGAGCCCTTTTCAGTCTTTACCCCAGTGGATAAAACCATCATAGCCCGGCAGGTATACAGGAACTGCCTGATTATGATATTTTAGAAAGTCACCTCAGCAAACTTAGTTGAATTAGAGATGACTAATTTTTATTTTATTCTTGGCATAGATTGGCTTCATTCCAGCTATGCCACAGTCAACTGTAGAAATAGAATAATCCAGTTTCAGTTTCTGAATGAACCCATCCTAGAGTGGAAGGGTAGTGTATCTGCTTTCAGAGGTCATCTTGTTTCCTACTTTTGGGCATAAAAAATTCTATCTAAGGGATGTGTCTATCATCTTGTTCGTGTTAAAGACTCTAGCTCTAAAACTCCCAGTCTTAATTTAGTCCCAATCATAAATGAATATTCAGATGTCTTTCCCAAAGATTTTCTAAAAATTTCTCTCGAAAGGGAAACAGACTTCAGTATTAATCTTCTTCCAAATACTCATCCTATATCTATTTTTCCATACAAAATGGCACCAGCAGAACTCAAAGAACTGAAAGAGCAGTTGAACGATCTGCTAGATAAGGGATTCATTAGACCTAGTGTGTCCCTGTGGGGCACACCAGTCTTATTCATGCAAAAGAAAGATGGTTTTCTCAGAATGTGTATTGATTACCGTCAGCTCAATAAAGTCACAGTCAAGAACAAGTATCCTCTTCCTAGAATTGATGACTTATTCAACCAACTTCAGGGCGCCATCTATTTCTCTAAGATAGATCTCAAATCAGGCTGTCATCAGCTCAAAGTCAGAGAATGTGACATTCTGGAAACAACATTCCTTACTCGGTATGGTCACTTCCCACAGTCTCAATCTCAGTAATAGAACTCAGATAGTTTTACAAAATTTAGGACTGTCAGATATAGTCAACTCATAACAGTACAGAACTCAGCTAGTTCCATCAGAACCTAGACTATTAGATACAGTCAACTCAGTACAGTACGAAGCTCAGCTAGTTCTATCAGAACCTAGACTGTCAGATACAGTCGCTCAGTATCAGTTATATAGTTATTAGTATCTCATGTTATCAGTACTCAGCCTTAGAAAACATGTTTTCATGAACTCAGTTACAGTTATTATGTAATCTTGCATTTATTCTCACATTCATGTTATCCAGTCAGTAAGTATAGTTCATTCATGTGAACCCTTTGCATTCATCCAACCTCACATGCATACTAGTACATTCAAACGTACTGACGTATTTGCACTATGGGGTCATATTCCATAGGTTTAGAAGCACGAGCTCTAGAGCATTAGTAGCATTCCAAATTTCAGGAACCAGATTTAGCAATGAGTCCTCATATTTTGAGGACATGACCATTACTTTATTTCATCATTACTTAATCTATTATAGTAGTTAGAGTTAGTTGGGAACATGTCCCATTAACTCCTTATTCAGATAGTTAGAGGCTTTTCAGACTATCATGATTAGACAGTTATTTTAGTTATTTTGGGTATTTCATATCCAACCCAAATGTTATAGTTTATCAGATATTATGTCCCAGTTTTGAACCTTATGGCATGTTTTAGCCTACTATTTACATATTTATATAGTATATTATGCAGTATTCAGGTACAGATATCAATCATGGGTTAGCTTGTGGTCCTTCGGGGTCATGAGTACCATGTAGAATTCCAAGTACCAAATTTGGGTCACTACAAACTTGGTATCAGAGCCTAAGATTCAATGGTGTCCTAGGAAGTCTGAAAGACACATCTAGTAGAGTCTTGTGCATGGGTGTGTTGCATGCCACATTTATGTGCAGGAGGCTATGAGATGTTTTAGGAACAGTTTCCCTTCTTTTAGTATTCATTTCATACCAGTGAGAGTGAACTCAAATTTAACTTTCAGTTTAATCTATTTCTCCCTTTCTTCTATAGAACAATCCTCCTAAAAGAACAAAGAGAAATCAGTCAGCCCCTCTGCCCATCCAAGCAGACCCCTTAGAGGAGCATGTTTCATATGTAGAGTTCAGAGTTGCATTTACCACTCCTGCTAATTTAGTTGTTACTTAGAATGAACTACCAGCTGTCATTCTGGCCAACCCAGTGGAAAATTCAGCTACATCTAGGATTCGGGACTTCACCTGAATGAATCCTCTACTCTTTTTCATGTCTAAGTCAGATAAGGACCCCTAGGAATTCATCGATCAAGTTTAAATGTTACGCACATCATGGGGGTTACTTCTAGTGAGAGTGCTGAGCTAGCTAAATATTAGTTGTAGGATATTTCTCATGCTTGTTTCAAACAGCGAAAGTTAGAGAGGGCTGTAGATATAGGGCCTATTGAGTGGGAGGAGTTTGCTACTACCTTATTAGATAGATTCTTTCTCCTAGAGCTGAGAGAAGCTAAAGTGTTAGAATTTATCAACCTCAGGCAAGGCAATATAATGGTGAAAAAGTATTCTCTTAAGTTTACCGAATTAGCCATATATGTTCCTTATGTCGTAAAAGATAGCAAAGCCAAGATGAGTAAGTTTATGTCAGGGGTAAATGATAGTGTGGTTAATGAGTGCAGATCTACAATGCTGATTAGTGAGATGGACATAGCCAGGCTTATGACCCATGCTCAACAGATGGAAAAGAAAAAAATTTAGATGAGAGAGAAGCAAAATGAGAGAGTAAGGATGGGTAGTTTCAACTTAGCTTAACCATAGTCGGACGGAGGAAACCATTCTCAGTTTCATCCTAAGTCATCCATTCCAACTCCTTCTTTAGCTAGTGCTCCAGTGCCAAAATTCAAAGACGATAATAGAGATAGGGCGCTAGGCTCTAAATCTAAGGGCAATATTAGTAGTCCCCAAACCTATCCTCTTTGTCAGACATGTGGCAAGCACCATCAGGGTACTTGCAGAGCAGGCAGTGGTATTTGTTTCAGATGTGGCAAGGCAGGCCTCAGAGTTAGAGATTGTCCTCAGTCAGGTCCTCATGGTTAACTTAACCTTTCCTCATCCCAATTCGATCTCCCAAATCAGCAGGGTGCCACTTCCAGTGCTACTACTGGACAATGCTCAAACAGACTTTATGCTCTCTAGTCCCGACATGATCAGGAAAATTGTCCTGATATGATAACTGGTATGTTACAGATCATTCACTTTCATATTTACGCTTTACTTGATCCAGGAGCTTCCTTGTCTTTTGTTACTCCTTATATAGCAGTTGATTATGGAGTCAGTCCTAAAATTCTAGCAGAGCCCTTTTCAGTATCTACCCCAGTGGGTAAAATAATCATAGCTCGGCGGGTATACAGGAACTGCCCAGTTATGATATTTCAGAAAGTCACCTTAGAAGACTTAGTCAAATTAGAGATGACTGATTTTGATGTTATTCTCAACATAGATTGGCTTTATTACTGCTATGCCATAGTCGACTGTAGAAATAGAATAGTCCAGTTTAAGTTTTCGAATGAACCCATCCTAGAGTGGAAGGGTAGTGTATCTGCTTTTAGAGGTCAGCTTATTTTCTACATTCGAGCATGGAAAATGCTTTCAAAGGGATGTGTCTATCATCTTGTTTATGTTAAGGACGCTAGCTCCAAAACTCCCAGTCCTGAATCACTCCCAGTTATGAATGAATATTCAATTGTCTTTCTCAAAGATCTTTCAGAAATTCCTCCTGAAAGGGAAATAGACTTCGGTATTGATCTTCTTCTAGATACTCAGCCTATATTTATTCTGCCATATGGAATAGCACTAGAAAAACTCAAATAACTAAAAGAGGAATTGAAGGATCTCCTAGATAAGGGATTCATCATACCCAGTATGTCCTCGTGGGGTGAACCAGTCTTATTCGTGCAAAAGAAAGATGGTTCTCTCAAAATATGCATTGATTACCATCAGCTCAATAAAGTCATGGTCAAGAACAAGTATTCTCTTCCCAGAATCGATGACTTATTTGACCAACTTTAGGGTGCCAACTATTTCTCTAATATAGATCTCAGATCAGGCTATCATCAGCTCAGAGTCAGAGAATGTGACATTCTAAAAATAGTTTTCTTACTCAGTATGGTCACTTCGAATTCTTAGTGTCCTTTGGTCTTACCAATACCCCTGTAGCTTTTATGGACTTTATGAACCGGGTGTTCAAGCAGTACTTGGATATGTTTGTCATAGTCTTCCTAGATGATTTTTTGTCTATTCTCGCAGTGAGCATGATCATGCAGACCATCTTTAAATAGTATTATATACTCTCAAAAATCATCAGTTGTTCGCCAAATTCAGTAAGTGAGAATTTTGGCTAAGTTCAGTAGCATTCCTTGGTCATATCATTTCCGGTGATGGCATTAGATTAGATTCTCAAAAGACCGAAGCAGTAAGAAACTAACCCAGACTCGTCTATCCATTATATATCAAAAGTTTATTGGGTTTGGCTAGCTATTATAGATGGTTTTTTGAGGTATTTTCTTCTATTGTATCCCCTATGTCCAGAGTGACTCAAAAGAAAGTTAAGTTTTAGTGGTCAGATCCTTACGAGAAGAGTTTTTAGGAGTTGAAGACTTGACTCACCTCAGCTCTAGTTTTGACTCTCCCAGACGATCCAGATGGGTTCGTGGTGTACTGTGATGCATCCAAAGTAAGTTTGGGTTATGTCCTTGTCCAGCATGGTAAGGTCATATCCTATGCCTCCAGACAGCTTAAACCTCATGAGAATAAGTATCCTACTCATGATCTTAAGTTAGTAGCCATAGTATTTTCCTTAAATATTTGGAGGCATTATCTATACGGAGTTCATGTAGATGCGTTCACAGATCATAAGAGCCTTTAGTATGACTTTTCTCAAAAAGTATCTCAATCTTTATCAAAGAAGGTGGTTATAGCTATTGAAAGATTATGACATGAGCGTCCTTTATCATCTGGGAAAAGCCAACGTAGTGGCTAATGCTCTCAGTAGACTGTCTATGGGTAGTGTTTCTCATGTTGAGGATAGTAAGAAGAAGTTAGCTCAAGAAATCTATTAGCTTGCTAGACTAGGCGTTTGGTTAGTCGATACAGAGGAAGGTGATGTATGGGTTCAGAGTAGTTCAGAATCATCTTTAGTTTCTGAGGTAAAAGAAAAGCAAGATAGAGATCCCAGTCTAGTCAAATTGAAAGAGTCAGTCAAAGATCAGAAATTAGAGGTTTTTTCTCAATGGAGAGATGGTGTATTGCATTGTCAGGGTCGTCTGTGTGTTCCAGGTGTAGATGAATTGAGGCAGAAAATTCTTATAGAAGCGCATGGTGCACGCTACTCTATTCATCCAAGGGCCATAAAGATATACCACAACTTGTGGGAGATCTATTGGTGAAGTGGGATGAAGAGAGATATTGCAGAGTTTATGGCTAAGTTCTCTACATATTAGTAGGTTAAGATAGAGCATTAAAAGCCTAGTGGGTCAATACAGGAGTTTAATATTCCCACTTGGAAGTGGGAAAAAGTAAACATGGACTTTGTGATGGGTTTGCCTCGAACTCATCATCAGCATGATTCTGTTTGGGTTATTGTAGACAGAATGACCAAATTAGCTCATTTTCTCCCAATTCATACATACTATTCAGCCGAGGATTATCTCAAAGTGTATATGAGGGAGTTAGTCAGATTACACTGTATTCTATTATCTATTATCTCGGATAGAGGTACCCAGTTCACCTCTCATTTATGGAAAACGTTCTAAAAGGGTCTTGGTACCCAAGGTCATCTCAGTACAGCCTTCCGTCCTCAAACAGATAGTCAAGCAAAAAGGACCATTCAGACTTTAAAATATATGATGCGAGCGTATGCAATTGATTTCAAGGATAGTTGGGATGACTACTTGCCTTTGATTGAGTTTTCATACAATAACAGTTATCATTCCAGTATTAAGATGGCTCCATTCGAAGCTTTCTATGGTAGGAGGTGCATCTCTCTAGTCGGTTGGTTCAAAAAAAGTGAAGCCTCAGTTATAGGTCCTAGCTTAGTATTTGATGCCTTAGAAAAAATCCAGTTGATCAGAGAAAGACTATGGGCTGGTCAGAGCCGACAGAAGTCTTATGCAGATGTGCGTAGAAAAGATCTCGATTTTGAGATTAGTGACTATGTTTATCTAAAGATCTCTCCCATGAAGGGAGTGAATAGGTTTGGCAAGAAAGAAAAGCTTAGTCCCCGATATCTTGGTCCCTTCAAAATTCTCAGTCACTTTGGCAAGGTAGCTTATGAGCTTGAATTGACTTCAGATCTAGCAGCAGTTCATCCAATCTTCCATGTCTCTTTGCTTAAAAAGTGTATAGGTGGCCCAGCAGTTGTAGTCCCTATTAGGAGCATAGATGTTCAAAACAGCCTCTCTTATGAGGAAATTCCAGTCAAAATTCTTGACTATCAGACTTGGAAACTGAGGAATAAAGGAGTCCCTCTAGTCAAAGTCCTTTGGTGGAATCAGTCCATTGAGGGAGTTACTTGGGAAGCAGAAGAAGACATGCGTACCAAATATTGTTACCTCTTCTCTGCTAACTCAAATCTAGCTCAAGGTAATAGTTCTCTTTAAGCTTTTCAGTTTTACATTCATATTTCAATTATAAACCAGTTTCATGCTCAGATTCCCATTTTAAAACTGCGTATCCATTTATGATTGCATATTCAATCATATGTTCATATATAAGATCAGGCATGTGTTCATGCATCAGACATATATTCTCCTTATGAAAAGACTCAGTTAGTAGAAATCTCAGTCATGTATTCATGAGTTATTTCAGTCATGCATTCACGCATCAGATATGCGTGATCAGCTTATCAGTACTCTCAGTCATGCATTCAGGTAGCATCTCAGTCATGAAATCATGCATCAGATATGCATGCTCAGTATGAATCTCAGAAATGTCATTCAAGTAGTCATGTTTTAGTTGTTTATGATCAGTATGTACTTCATCTTATAGTTTCTCCCATCTTAATCAGTCTCATTCGAGGACAAATGTTCCCAGGAGGGAGATATTGTAATACCCCGTATTTCTATCTAGCTTAAATTCATCCCAAAGATGTCAAAGACTTACTTTAAAGATGAATCCATTTTTTATTCATATGGTATTTTCAAAATTTTCACTTTTTGTCTTGTGGGAAATTCAATAAGCTACAAACCCTTTCCATCGATATAATATTCGCCTAAATTCGATAATCGGGTAAGAAGTTATGACTAATTCAAGTTTCAGTCATAAAATATCATCATCTCAGTCAGTGGCGCATCACACCATAATCCTAAATGACATTCGTCGATTTCTAGTAAGACTCCGTGATTTTACGCATCACACCATCATCCAATTTCCCTGTTGTCAAATTCCAGTGACACGGCGCAATAGCACCGCGTCGCTCCAGGGGTCCAGGTCGAGAAATTTTTCACAAAGAAATTAAAAAGACACGTCCAGGGTTAAATGGGTCTTTTTTCATGATTTTAGTTCAGCCCTAAACACGAAATTTAACCTTACATGACCAAAGAATATCATTATTCACTCTATTTTTTCCAAATTGAGTTTCTCTCTCTCAAGAACAAGAACACTAGCTCTCAAATTCAATGGCCAAATCACAAGAATTCTCCATCAATCCTTCCAAATTCATTAACTTAGGTATGCATAGTGTTCATTCATGGACTCCTTTCGTCCATGAAGCCCAAGAATCTTTTTTCAAAGTTCAAGTATATGGATTTGTATGAATTCCATGTTAGGTTTGTTTTGTTCATACTGATAATGACCAATTGAATTCTAATCCATGTTCGGTGATAAATTTTATGTGGAAATTAGTTATTATATGTGTAGATTCATGTGAACCCCTGTTTTAAACCCTTGAATTATGAAATGAGAATTGAATCATGATGTTTACTTGTTGTGCAATGTAGCCTAAACATACTATGCTCACTATGTGTTTGATTAAATACTTATGGGAAAGAAAAGTGTCATACTAGTATGATAATATGAAATCCCCCTTTCATATACAAGATCATGCATGTCAAGTGTTTGATGAATTGTCTTAGTCGATGGATTATGGATATGTGTTTAGCCATTGTTGTGCTTTAGAATTTATGCCATGAATTACTTTTATGATAGCGAGTCCTTGGGGTATTTAGTACCCAAAAATTTAGTTGTGTGCCTAGAGCCAGTGTCATGTTTTCATGATATCCTCAGTCAAGCCATGTTCAGTAGAATTCAGATAGTCATGTGACTCAGGAAAAATTTAGTAAGCTCAGTAATCCCAGTAAATCTTAGAAAGCTCAGTAATTTTGTAATCCCAGTAGTATTCCATCAGTCATCAAAACTCCATGAACTCAGTTCAGTTAATCATGTTCAATGTCTCTTCAGATGTGAGAAGGAGTTAGCACCGAGTGAGCCCAAGGATGGGATCTCACCTGTTATTAGAGGGTGTGATTCTTAGAAGCAATCTTTGTGCTCCAGAACTACGTAGCCAGCATAGGTTGAGACATCATAACCCGTTATATGAGGGTAGATAAGGTGGCCTAACCTGTTATATGAGGGTCCCACCATTCTTATTAAAGTAACCTGTTATATAAAGGTCACACACAGTTTGTCCTTACCAGTGGCGCGGCATTGACACCCTTCCAATCGGGGTTACAGATTGGACCCCAACTCAGCCATAATGGCGTATTAGGGGTATGTTGGTTAGATGACTACTTCCCACAGTCTCAGTCTCAGTCTCAGTAATAGAACTCAGATAGTTCTACAGAATTCAGGACTGTTAGATACAGTCAACACAGAATAGTACAAAACTCAGCTAGTTCCATCAGAACCTAGACTGTTAGATATAGTCAACTCAGAATAGTACAGAATTCAGCTAGTTCCATCAGAACCTAGACTGTTAGATACAGTCGCTCAGTATCAGTTATACAGTTATTAGTATCTCATATTATTAGTACTCAGTCTTAGAAATCATTTTATCACAAACTCAGTTACAGTTATCATGTAATCATGCATGCATTCTCGCATTCATGTTATCCAGTCAGTTAGTATAGTTCATGTATGTGAACCCTTTGCATTCAGCCTACATCGCATGCGTACTAGAATATTCAAACTACTGACGCATTTGTACTATGGTGTCTTATACCATAGATTCAAATGCACAAGCTCTAGAGCATCAGTAGCATTCCAGATTTCAGCAGCCAGATTTAGCAGTGAGTCCTCATCTTTTGAGGACATGACCATTACTTTATTTCATCATTATTTAGTCTATTATAGTAGTTAGAGTTAGTTAGGAATATTTCCCATCAACTCCTTATTCAGACAGTTAGAGGCTTTTCAGACTATCATGATTAGACAGTTATTTTAGGTATTTCATACCCCACCCAGATGTTATATTTTATCAGATATTATGTCCCAGTTTTGAACATTATGGCATGTTTCAGCATATTATTTCTGCATTTATATAGTATATTATGCAATGTTTAGGTACAGATATTAGTCATAGGTTAGCTTGTGGTCCTTTGGGGTCATGAGTACCGTGTAGCATTTTGGGTACCAGATTCGGGGCGCTACAACTATCTTCTTTCATAGCCTACTAACATTACATCTCTAAATCACACCTACATCATCGTACTTAATTTCAAATCAATAAACATAAATTCTTGAATACACTATTCCAAGCCTTCTAGTTCACCTATCTTACAACTAACCCTATGGATAAAAAATCTAATAAAATCAGATAACATTATCCCCACTCTATGGGTAAAATGTATGGGTTAATTGTGCATGAGATAATGACTGACTGAATAGCATGAGATAATGACTGACTAAATAGCTTGAGATAACTGAGTATGTATGCATAAAATAGCTGAGCAAAATGTAAAAGAGCTGTAAAATCTAAAAATGCATGACCAAGCACATATTATTTACGAGATAATCTATAAACTGAAATACTGAAATCTAATAACTGAATAACTGGTAATCTGTATGCTTTGGTCAAGCAAACCTGAATTGAATTCTGTACTGAATACTAAACTGAGACTGTGAAAGGTATTATCTAACCGACATTTCCCAATTTGAGCTAATCAGGGTACAACCTTTGACCCCAGTTTGAAGAGCGTCAGTACCATGCCATGGGTAGTAACATTGGCTGTATGGATCCACTAATCTGATGTCTTGAAGCACCGGGGTGTCAAGCCTAAACTGACGGGTGACCTCTAAGAGAAAGTCATGCCTAAACTGACGGGTGACTCCTAAGAGGAAGTCATGCCTAAACTAACGGATGACTCCTCATATTTAATGCCTGGCTATGAAGTTTTGGAATACAGGGATCACTACTAACGAATCTACCTAACTGATGGGGAAGCCACCATTCTTGTATTCGCTCAATGCTAAATTTGTAACGCCTCGAGATCCCATCTCGTGACGTCACACAGTGTTTATAGACCCGAAGGACCACAACCTAACCCTTTACTGATATCTGTACCTGTACACTGCATAATATCTAAAATAAATGCAGAAATTGGCCATAAGGTTCAACACATCTATACATACTCAAACTGACAACTGAAGACTAATACATCAACTTTCGTCTGAAAAGCCTCTAAACTGTCTGAACTATGGAGTTGATGGGACATGTCCCCAACTAACTCCGTCAACTGAGAATATAAACAAAATCTAATGCAATAATAGTAAATTGAGATTCGTCCTCAAAGGAAGAGGACTCACTGCTACTGCTGTTAACTGGGACTGAACTGCTGAGAAAACTATGAATCCTGTGCCTCTGAAACTATGGTGTCAAATAAAACACCATAGCGCAAATACGTCGGTACAAAAATGTACCGAGTATGTAGACGAGGTGAAGCTAAATGCAAGGGCTCATACATACACAACACATAAACTGAATAGTCATGAAAACATCGCACGAGAACACATACATGAATACACAGATCATAATCACAATCATCACAACTCTAGAGACTGGAACTCAGATACCACTTTTCTACAAACTGAACTCACTATTGACACTGAGATACTGAATCACTGACTCATCTGATATTGATAATTAGGAAATATAGATGCAATGTATTCAAGGAGTGAGTTCTGAAATCTCTAACATACTGAGATTATGAGTATCTGAACCTTCTGAAACGGATAGCAACCCTATCTAACAGGTTGTCTTTGAGTCTGTGGATAACAATACTTCTTCATAAATGATTTTGAGATTGGCCTATCTAGCAACGGATCTTCGAATTAGCAAGTAATCATACTTGATGGCTTGTATCTAACAGCCTTAAATTCTGTACACTGAACTGAGCTCTTTCTTGAAGTCTGAGACTGATTCTGAAACTGAGACTATGGGAAGTAGTTACTTAACCGACATGCCCCTACTATCTCTTAGGGTTCTAACCTCTAATCCCGGTTGGGAGGGTGTCAGTACCGCGCCACAGGTAAAGACATTATCTTTATATGACCCTCATCTATCAGGTCCTCATACGAGAATGGTGGAGCCCTCATCTAACAGGTCAAACCACCTCATCTACCCTCATCTAGCAGGTATGATGACTCTCATCCACCCTCATTTAGCAAGTGTGATGTCTGAACCTACGCTGGCTACATAGTTTTGGATCACAAGGATCGCATCTAAGGATCACACCCTCCACTAGTAGGTGAGTCCCCATCCTTGGGCTCGCTCGGTGCTAGTTTCTACTCCCAACTGAAAGACACTAATTTGATTCTTTACTGAACTTAGACTAAGCTGAATCTGATACTGATTATATTTCTCAAGAAATCTGACTGAGTTACGCTGAGATTACTTAGTTCCGTATCTGACGAAAAGGTATCAAATCATAGCATCTTACTGACAATGCAGAGCTTGAATAGATTATTCTAATCGCTTCTCAGATTAGAATTGAATCACTTGAATACTATTAGATCTGACCTGATTATAGGACGGAGGCTAGATTACTAGTGATACAGAGATTACAAAGATAACTGAGATTACAGAGCCTGATTAAGCTTCGCACTTGTCTGAAGATACATAGTTCTATGTTTCACTGAGTTCTAAGAATCGTGGCTCGATTGGAATTATCAAAAAACTGACACGGGCTCTAGACAATAGCTCTATTGTCGGTTATATATATCCCCAGGACTCGATAACATAAAAGTAAAACATAATCATTCTCACATCATCACGATCATCCTTTCACCATCACAATCATTCATGCATCAACACAAGCATTCATTCATCATCATAATCATTCATGCATTAACATAAGCATTTATTCATAATCATAATCATTCATGCATTATCGCAATCATTCATTCATCGTCACCATCACTAATGCACCATCACAATTATTAAAGCATCTTCTCCAAGCAATTAGAAATCATAACATACTTTTCCCCTCAAAAACCCTTAAAGTATCACATCAAGCATTTTGGAAACATAAACCTCTATTTATCATCATAATCACAAAAGGGTCACTTTAAGCATCTTGGGATAATAATCATATAATAACATAGGAGAAACATGCTATTAGATCAAACTCCATTCAACAAGGTTTTACCTCAACCATTTCATACCTATATCAGTCTTAACATGTGTTTGGGGTATCACATCGCTTAGGAGACTTCACACTATCATGTCATAGGTTACTTGCTAATCACTTGACATGTGTTAAAAACTTATCATATAACAAAGAGCACATAATGGGGAATTTATAACCATCACATCCCCACTCGTTCACTAAGGTCCTTCAACAAACACTAGACATGCATAGGTTCACACTTTTTTGGGGATTTCCTACTAGCATGGAATAATTCATTCACTTGGTCATTTTATCAAACACCTCACATGTATAGCTTAGGCATAAGTATAATAACCCAACTACTCATATATAATCATAGATTCATACAAACCACATAATTATCCCATCTTGGAGGACATTCAACATCAATAACAAGTACATAATCTATTTACCACACAAATACCATATACTAAGGCCAAGGCTTGATAATCTTGTAGAACATGAATTTCAACTCACAAGAATCATTAAAAATTCATAAACATAAATCTTGGAGATTTAAAACTAAAGGACTTGAGCTTCTTGGATGAAAGAGACCCAAGAATCAACATCCACATACCTTGGTGAAACTCTTTCTTGAAAGCCTTTGGAAGAATTCTTGATTTTTGCTCTTGATTCTCTCTAAATTTTTTGTGGAAGGAGAGAGAATTTTTTATTTTGGAAACCCTAGTTTTTGGGTGAAAAAAGAGAGAAAATGAGGCCTTCAACCCTTTAGTGGGTATTTATAGAGGTTGGGGAAAGAGTGGAAAAGACCAAAATGCCCTTTAAAGAAAAGAGTTAAAAACTGCTGATCGGGATTTGTGACGGTCAATCTGACGGTCTGTCAGAGGGACTGACAGTCCACCAAGTCGTTCGTCACTCGAGTGCCAAAATTAGGACATTCTTCCTCGACGTGATGGTCAAAGTGATGGTCCGTCAGGGATCTGAGACCATCACCCGAGGGTCCACTAGATTGTCCATCACCCGAGGGTCAGGAATAGGCCATTCTGTTTTGACCTGACGGACCCCTTGACGGTCCATCAACTTTTGATGGTCCATCAACTTTTGATGGTCCACCACTTTGGCCGTCACTCGGGAGCCAAAAATGGAATGTTCTGTCTTAGCCTGACAGGACACTTGACGGTCCACCAGGTCGACCGTCAAACCTATTCCGATACCGTTTAGTAAAATGGCCATAACTCCCTCGTCCGATGTCGGATTTTGATGAAATTGGTATCGATGGAAAACTTATTCAATGCTCTACATGAAAAAAAGTTGAAATTAGATAAATACAACACGATTCAAAGTGTTTCATACTTAGAAATATATTTCTAAAACTTTTAGACTCAGATTTTCATTTTTCTGAAAATGCTCTAAGGCTCAATCTAGGAGGGAACTTTGCGGGGTATTACAAAATCCTACTCCCAACTAAACTGATACTAATTACTAGACTAAACTAGGTTTAACTAAGCAAACAACTGATCATGATAGCTAACTGAATAACAATGCTCATTCCTTATTTAAAACCTTTTGTAAGATATTGAAATTAGGTAACTAGCTATGTATCGAGTGTTCATAACCCTCCAGCACTAAGTGGAAATAACAATAAGGACATATAAAAGCTTTGAAACCATAATAGGGTATCATTGTTCAAAACCCAATCATTTAGACATTTCATCAAACACATGAAATTTGTAATCTTAAGCATGGGAATGGTAAAGCATGTGAAAAATAACATAGTTACAACATCAAAACCTTGAATTAGGGATTCAACATGAAAATTTTATCATTCAAACACGTAAAGGCTCATTCCATCGAAAAACACTTGTAAACATTATTTATAATTAAAATTCATAAAAGCTTCACAGATATAATTCACCTTAAACATGTATAATTCATAATTTAAAACATAAAAATAGATTCTTGGACTCCATGGGTGGAAAGGGCCCATGGATGAACATCATACAACCTTAAACCCTTAAGCTTGAAAGAGAAACACAATCTTGATGTTTTTCTTGAAAGTTCTTGGATTTGAAAACTTAAATTCTTGGTTTTCTTAGAGAGGAGGTAATTGAATTTGATGTTCTTGAGAGATGTTTAGGGTTTCTTTGAGAGGAGAATTGGGGAAAATAGGCATATAATGCCCTAACCAAAGCTTTAATTCGTGTTTTTACAAATTGTATTGAGAAAAAAACTCAATTGCCCCTCAGAGAATTAAATTCACAATTGGAATATTGTTTAAGAGGTCACCACTACGCGATAAGGCCTCCACAGCAACGCTCCACTACTACGGTGAGCTGCTGGAATAAAAATCCAAACACGACCCAATCCTCATCTGAAAAATCCAAAACTTCCCCGAGACATACTTCTTAAACTTCTAAACATGAATTAACTCAAAAACCTATGCCTTAGGGTCGATAAAACCAATTTAAAAATCGTTGAAGTTAAGAGGCCAAAAATAAGACTAAGTGACCAACACTTAGTAAAATTTTCAGGCTTTAAGCCTCTTATGCATGCAACTAGGAGCTGAACTAAGCTAAGTATAATACGGGGTATTACCGTATCTCCCTCTTAAGAACATTTGTCCTTGAATGAGACTGATTAGGCTAAGAGTTTTGAAGAAGCTGAGATCATATACTGAACATGCATAACTGAAACCAAGATTACATGACTAGGTCTGAAACCTAACATGTGAACTAATATCATGAACCAAATTGATTTCTTAAATACATGCAATGACACGAGAATGGTTTTAAGGTTGAGAGAGACACGAGAGAGTCATCTTATGAGTAACCATTGCCTCAGGCTTGATCTGGTTTTATGAATAAAAGTTGAGACGTTTAGGACATGGGAATTCATGGTATTACAAAATTCCCTAAATGATATTAACTTGGCTGAGGTATGAGGAAAGATTGAGATAATACACGAGGCACTTATAAACTTAATCATGACTGAATGTCTGAATTTGAATCGTGATGCATGAACTGGACTGAATTCACAATTTACATAGATTCAAACAAACTATCTTTTGGAATAGCAATATTCGTGAAACTTCTAATAGTAAGACAGATCGAAAGATGGAAAAACCATAGAAACTTATCTGTCTGTCTGCTAAACTAAATTCTTGGCTATATGGACAGAATTACACTAAAAGCTTATATTCAACTGTAGTATTTCATCAACACTCTTTCTATGAAGTTATAATAACTGTAGGAAGCAAAGAACTTGGGCATGATTTGAATATGATATATGAGTAAGGACTCTTAATATGGCTATAACTCTGTAGCATGGAAAATAGTTCTATGAAACATAAACTGGAATTGTTATGCCTTAGACAATGCAACTGCTACTCTCAAGCTTAGACATACTCCTCAAATTCTCCCTCAACTATACGTTATGGAACAATACTGTACTTCACTTGAGGCTACAAAAAATGTTCACATGGGCACTGATAACTCTATTTACTGAAGTCTAAGCTGAACTGAATTCTCGCACTATGTTCAAGCCTACTTAAATCTACAAAGTGCACCCATAACACTATAATACTGGTCAGAATAATAAATTCAATACAACCTACATTTTTACAACTTCTCATCTCAAGAATAATTCTTCTTACCACTTCAACAACTAAATCAACCTCTTACTAGAAATTCACTAACGCATAATGCACCCATCCACTAATATACACCAATATGACATTCAAGCCTATCATTATAGCCACACATAAACTTCTAGGCAAATAACCCATCAAAGCATATTTTTTGTACTCCATAATACTTCTATCATTAATAACTTCCATGCACTATTCATAAGAAAACCACACACCAAATTTCTACTAGCCATGACATATATCTAAATCTTGACTTCAATCTTACTCCACATTTATAACCTTAGATCAATCAAGCATATAACGATCTTTCCCCAATATGAAATATTTACTCTCTCCCATCTAAATAATTTTTCATCACCACTACCATTTCAAAAGGAGAGGTCACTAAAAGGTTAGAGCATGAAGACCTGAAGCATGAAAGAATACTATGCATAACTTAAACACTCAGCTGAGGCTTGAGAAAAAGAGTATCGACGACCTGGATTTATTACAGAGATAAAAACTAAGGATATACATAACATAATATCAATTTCTCTAATCATTAAGAGAGTAGCATGACTATCAAAACATAAAACATGAGTACATGATTCATGAGTTGCATGACCTGATTTTAGAGTTCATAAATTTCATGGAATATGATTCGTACAGTTGAGCAAATTGGAACTCCTTATACTAAGAATTGGAAGCGTAAATAATTCTATGGAAGGTGCGTGAATTTCAGCTATGATCAGGGAGCTGACATATAAGGCATGAGTATATATCGTGATAACTGAAGTACGAATACTGAAATAAGAATGGGTTGGGTATCATCCTCCCTTACTACTATTCTACAATATACTAGAATCACTACTGGAATCTGAGAGCCTAACTAGGTTACTTATTCTATCATCTCCCCCTTAGTTATAAGCCATCACTCTATGTCTGTAAGACCTTTTTAATAAACTCTAAACTGAATTGGAACCACTTTACTCTAAAGTTCAGAATATGACAACACTCATCAGTAACAAGTTTACCCTAAATGACTACACTTAAAAGTGCAAAACCCACTGCCAATATTCCCTTTCGAGATACAACTCTTAAGCTTTTATAGCCCAAATGGTCATCAAACAATAGTTGTAAACACTACCTAACATAGAATATTCTTGACTATCACCATAACATGATTTCACACCATCTAAAATTTCAATTCTCCTTACTATTAGATCAACCATCCAAGATTCAAACTTAGATTCTAACACATAACATGGATATTCTCAAACTTTTAATGAACCATACTAACTTCTTTCATAGACTACTAATATTATATCTCTAAATCACACCAACATTATCATACTTAATTTTGAATCAAGAAACATAAATTCTTGAATATACTATTTCAAGCCTTCTAGTTCACCTATCTTACAACTAACCTCACGGATAAAAAATCTACTAAATTCAGATAATAGTATCCCCACTGTACAACTACTAAACTTTTGGGCTCATCCTTCTAACTCTAGCACATATGTTTTCATAGGATTCTGAGAAGGGGTCTGAAAGCACGTCCCTTAGATATCATCTTTCTTGCTCTAAGATATGAAATGATCTGACCCCTAAGTACTGAGATACTACCCCTCTAATCAATAACTGGTTCATTGGAAAACTAAAAATGAACGACTCTGTTTCTATAATTAACTAAGGTATTACATGAGTGGAGCCAATCCATACTGAGAATGACATCAAAATCAGTCATCTCTAACTCTACAAGATCTACTGAAGTGATTTTATGAGATACTATTATCATGCAATTTATGTATACCCACCTGGCTATAATAGATTTACTAACTAGGATAGATACTAAGAAAGGCTCTGCTAATATTTTTAGACTAACACTAAAATTGACAGTTATATAAGGAGTCATAAAAGAAAGTAAAGCTCTAGGATCTAATAAAACATAAACATGAAAATAAAAGACCTATAATATACTCATAACCACATTCGAAGAGTTTTTTTATCATGTCCAGATTGGAGTGCATATAATTTTTTTGGGTGCCGACCACTGGTGGCACTGAAAGTAGAGCCCTACTGAGTCAGGAGACCGTCTAGAATTGAAGAACGACTGTGCTGACTCTACTCACCAACCTGTGGGTATTTTTTGACTCTATGGACTGGCCTTCTACCTCTAAAACATACATCACTTCCAGCTCTACACACCATTATGATTTCTACCACACCTCCCACAGAGTAAACTAGTATGAACATTATTCATACTACCCTCAATATTGGAGCCTGATGCCCCATCTCGACTATCATTTCTGAACTTTGGCACTGGCGCACTAGCTGAAGAAGGATCTGGGGCTAAGAATTTTTAGTAGAACTAGGAATGGTTACCACTCTCTAACCTTGACTTAAAACTACCTTTTTTAGCCCTCTTATTCTCTTTCCTTGTCTCCCTACGCTTCTCATCCTTACTCTACTAAGCATGAACCATAAGCCTAGATTGGAAAATAACCTATAAATCATTCTGAGCAACTACTGAATGAGCTAAGGTAGTGAAGTAGCTCTGAATTCAGCATGAGAGTCATGCTCATTCAGGGGATCTTCTTGAATAGGAGGACATATGAACTGCTTCTCATTCCTTCTTCTGTTATTTCTTTTGGGAGGCATTATCTATAAATAAAATGAAGGATAAGTTAGAAAGAGAGTTTTAAATAGAGCTTATGCTTATTCATATGACATGAATACTGAAAGAAGGAAAACTTTTCCTAAAATATCTTGTAGCCTTTTATCCATAAGTGTGGCGTGCCTCTCACCCATGCACATGACTCTACTCAATGTGACTTTTAGACTTTCTAGGATACTATAAAACCTTAGTCTCTGATACCAAGTTTTGTCATGACCCAAGGCTACCCCCTAGTCGTGGCAATGGTACTTATGGTCACGAGTGCCCATAAGCTAACCCATGAGTTGGTACCTACTGTGAGCACTAAATGAAGTAACAAAATACACATGAGCTAGTCTAGATTAGTTGGTTAACTTGTATTGTTATTATTGATATGGTTAGTTCATTACAGATTGATTATTGAACTAGTATTGAGGATTTAAGGTATGATTCTGATCTTTTTATCTTACGGTTATATTATTATGCATAGTTATCCATTGGTTAGGTATGATGGCTTTAGACCCTGATATTCTAAATCATTTCTTTACAGTTGCTTCATTATAGTAATTATCTCATGTTTAGACATGGATTAGAGACCATGACTATATTATTACTGGTTCCTACTATGAGTAGGAAGCCTGGAGGTCCTAGTATGATTACTTAGCTTATACTCTTAAGCTAGCCTTGTTATGTATGTGTATTTACCTATAGTGGTTATGGTATTACCATATATCCCTTCCTTCTTTCACTTATTCATGTTGTATATCCATTCCTTGGCTTGTATACTACTATATATATCTTTTTTTATTCTTTATTAGTATATTGGCCAGTGATATACGGTATAGTGCTAATGTCTCAAATTATATGGTTGGATAGGATAACTTATCCTTATTGTTCCATTATCTCATAATGTTAGTTTCTTAGCTATGAATAGAATAGTTATCCTTTTTATCTCTTTAGCTTTATTATCGTAATACCCCATAATATTCTTAGCTTGATTTATCTCCTAGTTACATGCATATGGGGCTTGAGGCTTAAAATTTTCACTAAGAGTTGGGGACTTAGTAATTTACAAGACCCCTAAATTTCAAGATTTTTTATTTCGGTCTTCCTGACCCTGAGATGTTGGTTTTTGAGTCAATTCATGTTTAGGGATGTAAAAAGTATAGCCCAGAGGAGTTTCAAATTTTTTGGACAAGGTTTGGGGAATGTTTGGATTAAAAAACCAATAAATCACCGCGATAAGCCCACGTCGCGGCATTAGTCTCAAATGCATACTGACCACGTCATGGTGATGGATTTCTTCAACCACAATAAGACTACGTCATGGAGAGAATATTGCATCCCGTTTTTTATTTAAATGATTGAGGGGCAATTGATTCTTGTCCCCCTCAACCCATACGACTTGGGGCATCTTTTAGGGCATTATTTGCCCTTCTTCTCTAAATCACTCTTAAGAAAACCCTCTTCCTTCCCCAAGAACAAATTCAATTGCTTTTTCCATAAGTAATCAAGAATTCAAGCTCCCCAAGTTCAAGAACCTTCAAGAAAGCATCAAGAATAGGGTTTCTTTCCCAAGTTAAGAAGCTTAAGGTATGTGGGATGTTCATCCATGGGTTCTTTTCAGCCATAGAGCCCAAAAATCCTCTTTTCAACTAAAGCATGGACTTTTTTCTTATTATGGAGTTTTTTATGTTCAAGATGGACTAAAATCATGTGTTTCCTTAGTAGTTTGACTCAATTCATATTCAAGAATAATTCTATGAAAAGTTAGGTTAACTCATGCTTTAAGTTTCAATCTCCCAAGCTATGTTCAAGTAAATTTCATATTATACTATCAAGTTATGATCTTAGTTATGTAACCATGTTATTTTCCCATTTTTAAAACATTCCCATGTTCAAGTTCATGATTCTCACATATTTAAGGAAATGTCTATGTTTTGGGATCCTTGAACCATGATTACATACTTCAGTATTTTAAGTTTGATATTGTATTTTCTTTTCAATCATTCAATGTTGGCGAGTTTTGAACACTCGATACCTATGTGTTTTACATAATTTCCATTTTTCAAGTAACAAGTCAGTCAGATCATGATCTTAATATCATATTCAGAACACCATGATTCTGTTGAGCATTATCAGTTTATATGTTTATAATTACCTCAGAAGTCGTATGCACTATTATTTTCAAAATACCATGACCTGAGCTTATTAGTTATCAGTGCATGCACTAGTTAGTCTTTCAATGTTAGTTCAGTTAAGAGTAGGATTTAGCACCGAGAGAACCCAGGGATGGGGGCTCACCTTCTAGTAGAGGGTGTGACCTTTAGTTGCAGTCCCTGAGTTCTAAAACTACGTAGCTAGTATAGGTTTGAGATGTTTTTCTATCAATTGAGGGTTTATGCATATCTTATGAGAGCATCTTCCAGTAAAGGGTGACTCTTTAGTCCCTCGGGACACTAGTTTAGTAGATCCACATAGGCAGTGTTAGTACTCATGGAACGATAATGGCACCCTTCCAACTGGAGTTAGAGTTTGGACCCCGATTAGCTTATATTGGGGTATGCCAATTATATGATACCTCCCACAATCTTAGTATAGTAATCAGTGTATTCAGTTCAGGTTTGTTTGACCAAGTGTACAAATTTTGCGTTATACAACTTTCAGCCATTCAAATTATAGAATCTCAGAAACATGTTTATGCTTTGTCTTACATTCTCAGGTATTACATGTTCATGTATTTATGCTCAGATACCTCATGCATTTTAGCTAGTCCTCATCTCATATACTAGTACATTCAAAGTACTGACCGCTAGGGTTGTGCAAAAACCAAACCGACTGATAAACTAAACCGATAAAAATATTATTGGGTTATTGGTATTAGGTTATTGGGTTAATAGTTTTTATTGGTTTTATAAAAACTTTTATTGGGTTAACGGTTTGGTATAGGCTTTAGCTTATTGGGTTATCAGTTAAACTGATAACCCAATAAGGATACACTAAGTTATTATTTTATCTTTATTTATGTTATATATTTAAATCTCTATCTATCTATCTATATATCTATATATCTATATATAGATATATAGATATATAGATATATAGATATATAGATTGATATGTGTATGTATATAGATTATATGCACTACTAATTCATAATTCAGTGATTCACAAAGTATGAACCTATTCAGGGAAACAAAGGTACAATATAAAGTTCGGTTATTATCGTCATAAAAAGCTTGAAGCATTTGTAGCTTCCAACAATTAGGATTCAATTTTTTTCCTAACTAACATTTAGTTCAAATTTGAAAATTCTTGTAAACTAAAATGCACTGCATAGGTTTTGGCGGTAATTAAGATTTTATTTTTTATGTTAGTTGTTACTATTTCAATTTTATAAGTATTTCCTTATTATTTAAACTGAAAACTGAACCGTTAAGGACCAAAAACTGATAAACCAAAATAGATAAGAAAATATCTTATTAGTTGGTTATTGGTTTTACATATTTAAAAACCGAAAACTGATAAATTGAACTAATAATATATAAAATCGAACTGAACCGACCGATGGACACCCCTACTGACCACATAGTTTTCTTTGCACTACGTTGTCTTATAATATAAGTTTGGATGCATAGTTTCCCGACCTCTCTTAGATAGCTCATCATTACTCAGCAGCAGTAATGGTGAGCCCTTATCCATAGAGGACATGATTTTTTTATTTTAGTTACTTCAGTACTTTCTCATGTTTAGTTAGTTGGAGTTAGTTGGGGGTCTGTTCCATCAACTCCTTGTGATGCTTATAGGCTTTTAGACAATCATTTAGACAGTCAGTCAGTTATTTTAGTATTAACAACTATTTTAGATAGACAGACTAATTTCTAGCATTTTATTAGATATTTCAGATATGCTTTGCTTCATATTCTAGTATTCAGTTTTACAGTACCTTATTAGTGCATCTTTCGCTCATGTATTACATTACAGTATTACTCAGTGCTCACAATAGGTACCAGCTCATGGGTTAGCTTATGGCCATGGTGGTTGTAAGCACCATTGTTGCGACTAAGGGGTAGCCTTGGGTCATGAAAAAACTTGGTATCAGAGCCTAAGATTTTAAAGTGTCCTAGGAAGTTTGAAAGACATAGAGTAGAGTTTTGTTTATGGGTGTGAAGCGAACCACACTTATGGACAAGAGGCTATGAAATATTTTTAGGATAGTTTCCCTTCTTTCAATATTTATCTTGTGCAAAAAAGCATGAGATCTATTTAAACTCTCTTTCTAACTTATCTTTCATTCCATATACAAATAATGCCTCCTAAAAGAAACAACGAAAGAAGGAATAAGGATCAGCCTGCACCCCCACCTGTTCACGAAGATTCCCTAAATGAATATGTCTCTCACACTGAATTCAGGGTTGCTTTCACTATCTTAGCCCACTATGTTGCTATCCAGAACAACCAATAGGTTATTGCTCTAGATAATCCAGTGGCAAATACAACTGTGGTTAGGATTTGGTATTTCACTCAGATGAATCCCCCTTTGTTTTTGGGATCCAAGTCTGAGGAGGATTCGTAGGAGTTTATAGATATGGTACAGAAAGTGACAGCTATCATGGGTGTCACTTTAAGTGAGAGTGCAGAGTTGGTTGCTTATTAGTTATAGGATATAGCTCACACTTGGTTTAAGCAATGGAAGAAAAACCATGGTGTTGATGCAGGACTAGTAGAGTGGGAGAAATTTGCCATAGCTTTCTTATACAAGTTATTTCCCTTAGAGTTGAGGGAAGCTAAGGTTCAGGATTTTATCAATTTGAAGCAGGGTAATATGAGCATAAAGGAGTACTCACTTAAGTTCACTCAGCTGGTGAGGTATGCTCTTTCTATAGTGGCGGATAATAGGTCTAGAATGAGTATGTTTGTTTCTGGTGTATCTGATAGTATGGTTAATAAGTGTATGACTACTATGTTGATTAAGGAGATGGACCTATCTAGGCTTATTGTTCATGCTCATCAGATTAAGGAGGAAAAGCATAAGAAGAGAGAGAGAGAGAGAGAATAAAAGGGCTAGAATAGATAGTTTTAACTTTTCTCAGCCAAGATCAAAAGGTAGTAACCGTTCTCAATTCTGTTAGAAGTTTTCAACCCCAGCTCTATCTTCAGCTAGTGCACCTGTGCTTAAGTTTAAGAAAGGCAGTCGAGAAAAAGCACCAGGCTCTAAGTCCTAGGGCAGTGTGAATAGTGGCCATACTAATCTGCTCTACAGAAAATATGGTAGGAATCATCAGGTAAGTGTAAGGCTGGTAGTGATATGTGTTTTAGTTATGGCAAGCTAGGCCACAGGGTTAGGGATTGCCCGAGAGCTGGTCAGTAGGGTTATTACAATAGTTCTTTAGCTCTAGTAGGTCACCCGACTCAGCAGGGTGCTACTTCTAGCGCCGTAAGTAGGCAGCACTAAAATAAGTTGTATGCTCTCCAGACTCGGCATAATCAGGAAAGTTCTCCTGATACGGTTACATAACCATGTATTTATGCTCTGATACCTTATGTATTTTATCCAGTCCTCATATCATATACCAGTACATTCAAAGTACTAACAACAAACTTTTATTTGCACTATGTTATCTTAAAACATAGGTTCATACGCACAGTTTCCCAATTGCTTTTAGACAACTCAGAATTACTCAGCAGTAGTAGTGGTGAGACCTCATTTATCGAGGACATGATTTGTTTATTTTAGTTACTTTAGTGCTTTCTCATGTTCAGTCAATTGGAGTTATTTGAGGGTTTGTTTCATTAACTCCTTATGACGTTTAGAGGCTTTCAGAAAATCAATTAGACAGTCAGTCAGTTATTTCAGTATTAACAGTTATTTCAGATAGACAGATTGGTTTCTAGTATTTTATCAGATATTTCAGCTATGCTTTACTTTGTATTCTAGTATTCAGTTTTATAATACCTTATCAGTGCATCATTTGCTTATGTATTACATTACAGTATTACTCAATGCTCGCAGTAGGTACCAGCTCATGGGTTAGCTTATGGCCCTGGTGGTCGTAAGCACCACTGTCATTATTAAGGGTAGCCTCGGGTCGTAACAATTATGTAGTTTGCTGGATATTTTAGGGGTAGTTACATTCCTACTTGTATGTTATTTATATTTAAATTATCTTTGGAGCTTAGATAATTTCTTACTGAGTACTATATGTTTGGTACTCATACTATATTTTTGTAGCCCACAGATCATAGTACAAGTTCTTACCCTTATTGTGTGTATCATGCGGAGCAGCTATGGTTCAAAGACATAAGGTGATCTCCTGAAATTTAAAGCAATGTTATTTTTCCTTCTATATATTAGATTGATCTCTATGTTGTATTCTGAGATGAGTTATATCAGTATATTAATTTAGTACTTTATTTTGTAATTTTATTACACTAGAAGCTCTTGTACTGATTCTACCAGGTCTTGGGACTATCTTATGTATTTTAGTATTTTATTTTATTTATTTCGTATTCTTTCTCCATTTCTCTTGGTAATCCATTAATGGTAGTTCTAGATTATGAGTTGGCTTGCCTACCGGTGGGATATAGTAGGCGCCATCATGACCTGAGAAATTAAGTCATGATAGGCGGTGTCTCCCCCAGCTAGAGGTAGTTTGCAGGGTTGCAGGGATGGTCCCCAGGTTCTCAGGGAGGTCTTTATTCATATAGGACAAGTGGTTGGTCTGAAGCCCAGCAGCTAAAAAAATAACGGGCGAGGTCATTTGTATGTTGTACCTGGTAGGATGGAGGCAAAGCTTTTGAATGTTGTTATTACAGGTATGATTTCAATGTGTCTTCAGCTAGTTATTGATTTATTTTGTTCCTATTGTTTGTGATTTTCCCTATGTTTTTCCTGCCGATCTACTTGGACTTCCTCCTAAGGGTAGAATTGAGTTTGTTGTTAATCTTGAGCTAGGCACCTGATCTATTTCTAGCACCTTATCACACAGATCTTATTAAGCTTAATGAGTTGAATTCTAAGCTTCAGGATCTTTTGGGTAGGGTTTTTAGTAGATCGAGTGTATCACCTTAGGGTGCTCCCATCTTGTTCATAAAGAAGAAAGATAGTTCTCTGCATATGTGTATTGACTACAAGTAGCTGAATAAGGCGACAGTGAAGAATAAGTATTTTACACCTCTTATTGGTGACTTATTTAACCAACTTCAAGGAGTGGAGGTGCTCTCTAAGATTGACTTGAGATCAAGTTATCATCAGTTAAGGATTCGAGCTGAGGACAGCGTTCAAGACTCGCTATGGCCATTATAAGTTCTTGGTGATGTCTTTTGGGTTGACCAATTCCCCATTTGCATTTATGGATTTGATGAACCGAGTGTTTAGGCCCAATTTGGACTACTTTGTGATCATTTTTATTTGTGATATCCTTGTGTATTTAAGGATTAGAGAGGATCACGAGTGGCATTTGAGGATTGCTCTCCAAACTTTGAGAGATCATAGGCTTTATGCCAAATTCTTAAAGTGCGAGTTTTTTCTCAAGTCCGTTATATTCCTAGTACATGTGGTATCTAAGGATAATATTATGATGGATTCAACAAAGATCAAGGTTATTCGTGATTGGGCCAAACATGCGTCTCCAACTGAGGTTTGTAACTTTATCGATTTAGTACGTTACTATAGATGGTTTGTTGAGGGTTTTGATACTATAGCAGTGCCGATGACTAGTTTAACTAGAAAGAGGTTTCTTTTCAATGTTCCAAGAAGTTTGAGTTGAGTTTTTTTAAGCTCAAGGGTTTGCTCACTTCAGCTCCTATTTTGACTCTTCTTATCGAGAGTAGGGGATTTATCTTATATTGTGATCCTACTGGTTTTACTTTAAGTAGTGTTCTAATGCAGCATTATTGAGTTATTCCTTATGCATTGAGGTATTTAAAGGTCCATAAATGTAACTACCCCACTCATGATTTAGAGTTGGCGACGGTAGTATTTGCGTTCAAGATTTAGAGGCACTACTTGTATGGTGTTCATTGCGAAATGAATTTTGACCACCATAATCTTTAGTACATTATGAATTAAAGGGGTCTTAATTCGAGATGGTACAGGTGGGTTGAGTTGCTGAAGGTTTATGATGTCCATATTTTGTACCATTTAGGAAAGATAAATACGGTAGTGGATGACTTGAGTTGGAAGTCAGCGAGTATGGGTAGCTTGTCTTTCATTTTAGTTTAGAAGTGAGCGTTGGCTTAGGACATTCAATCCTTATCTGACTTGATGGTTTGACTTGATATTTAAGACTCTAAGAGGATCTTTGCTAGTAATGAGGATAGGTCTACCTTATTTAAGCAGATTTGGAGTTGTTAGTTTAAGGTTAGTAGACTTGGTGGCATTAGTGATCAGGTTCTGAGTGGTGAGTCTAGAATGTCTACCTTGGATTCAGTGGGGTATTTTGAGATATAATGACCACATTTTTTTCAAGGGCTGGAAACTTAATTCAGTTGATATTGCACGAGGCTCATAACTCTAGATATTCTATTCACCCTAGTACAACTAAGATGTATAGAGATTTGAGACAGCAATACTGGGGGAGTGGCATGAAAAGAGATATAGCAGACTTTGTAGCTTGTTGCCTATATTATCTACAGGTAAAGGTCGAGCATCAAAGGCCTAGTGACAGGATTCAAAGATTACCTATTCTTGAGTGCAAGTGGGAGCGGATCATTATAGACTTTGTTAGTGGTTTGCCTCGCACTTGTGGTTCTGATGGCATTTGGGTTATTGTAGATCAATTGACCAAAATCGGCCCATTTTATCCCTATTCAGAAGTCTTTCAGTGCTAAGAGGTTTACTTATATCTATGTTTGTGAGACAGTTCAGCCGCATGGAGTACCCATATCAATTATTTCAGATAGAGGCTCAGTGTTCACATCTCACCTCTAGAGAATTTTTTAGGAGAAGTTGGGTAGTCAGGTTAACATCGACATCAACTTTTACCTTTAGACCGATGGACAGCCAAGATGGACGATTTAGGTTCATAAAAATATGTACCGTGCATGTGTTATGAACTTTGGAGGTAAGTGGGAGCAATATTTATCCTTAGTGGATTCTACCATAATAATAGCTACCATTCGAGTATTTAGATGGCATTATTTGAGGCATAATATGGTAAGCATTATTGATATCTAATAGCTTAGTTTGAGACCTCCAAGATTAGGCCATTGTACAGAATTGCTTCGTGAGTCATTGGATAGGGAATGGTTGATACGGGAGAGACTGAGGCAGCTTAGAGTAGGCAGAAGTGTTATGGTGATCAGACTTTGTGTCTTGAAGTTTGGAGTTGGTGACCGAGTTTATTTTTTAGTATCACCTATGAAGGGTGTGATGAGGTTTGGGAGGAGGCAAAGCTCAGCCCCAAGGTATATTAGGCCATTTGAGATACTTCAGACAATTGGAGAGGTAGTTTATGAGTTGGTCTTGCCACCAGATTTTATAGTTGTTCACCTAATTTTCCATGTTTCCATGTTGTGGCATAATAGCCCAGATGAGTCTCGCGTGCTCTGGTAGGACTCGATTCTGTTGGATAAAAGGTTGACCTTCATGGAGAAGCCAGTTTTTGTAATAGCCAAAGATGTCCGGTGGTTGCGCTCTAAAGAGATTCTAATATTTAAGGTTTAGCAGAGATACTACCCAATCGAGAAGGCTACCTGGGAGATAGAGAATAAGATGCTAACCCAGTATCTCAACCTTTTTGTGTCTTCAAGTACACCTTGATCCTTTACTTTCGTAGAAAAAAGTGCTTTTAGTAGTGGATATTGTAATGACCCTCTAGGTCATTTTCTACATTCCACATTATTTTATCATTTAGAGCTTTTCGATAGCTGCCCCAAGTCATAATGTTGGAGCTAACAGTTTGGTTACCAGCCAATTCATAATGTTGGAGCTAACAGTTTGGTTTTTTGCATTAATTCCCTATTTTGATGTTTTAGTTATTGAGAATTAGGTATCGAGCTTAAAATTTAGGTTAACTGCTTTGTATGTTGATTTTGGTAGTTCCAACAGCTCCAGAACGTCGATTTTAGGCTAGGGGAACCTTTAGTTCTGGTCCTAAGGCTTCCGAACTCATTTAGGGTTATTTGGTAGTTTTTAATTAAAATAACCATTTTGGTGTGGGACCTATATTTCATTGAAATGACCCCAGATGGAAACTTTGATAGTATTGTTAAGTTGGGAATGTCGAATTTGGTAAGGCAGAATAGTTTGTTTCCATTCACAAGCTTCCAAATAAATCTTGAGGGTCCGATCAGAGTTTTGGCACTTTGCCAAAACTACTGGTTCAAGGTTCGGATGGTATAGGAAAAAAATGGTCATCGCATTCGCGAGGCCTTATGCCTCAATCATGAAGGCCACGAAAAATAGTTATCACAATCTCGATGACCTTGGTCGCGTTCAAGATGGCTAATTTTATTGGATACCATAATCAGGGGATGGTCTTCACATTCGTGAAGGGCAAGCCAGGTCGTGGTACGCATTCGTGACGGGGTCCCAACGATCTCGAAGAATAGGACCCCTAGCAATATTTAATACTGTGGAACCTAATTTTCTCTTGTTTATTCTAAGTTTCAAGTCCATAAAACCCTAGAAAACTTATAGAATTACGGATCTTGATTATTGAGTGTTTGGGGTGAGTTGAAGAGTCCGTTGGGATCATTTTTCCATCAAAATTTCTGTAAAATTCCTTTAATCTCTTAAGCAATTCTCCGACTTAAAACCAAAATTCCTAGATACTTTTTAGGTTGATTTGAGGGAGTATTTGTGCTCGAATTTCTTCAATTTGGAGGGTAAATGATCCTTAAGCTTAGAGGGACATTTTGATGATTCCAAAATTATAATTACGCAAGTAGGACCCGCCAAAGATTTTTAGCTCAATTTTAACCCAAAGCATTTATGTGTAGTATAGGTATTGTTATTCTCGTATTAATGAGAAGATCATTATTTTGATAGCATGACATTACAAAAGGGCTTCTCGTGTTTAGTGGACTTTTTGGGGCTTTATCGACGTCTACGTAGGCTAGGCATATGTTCCTTATAGATTGAGATTTATTATGGTATTAGTATAGTATTATACTAGATTTGGGTTGGAATTTACTACTTGGTTGCATGTTTAGTGAAATTTTGAATGTTTAGCTGGTTAGAGAACTTTTTTTAGGTAGAATTGACCAATTCCCCTTTTCCATGAGTTAAATAGTTGCCTTAGGACTTATTTAGACTTATCTAACACCAACTAGTAGAACTTGGAAGCCTTGTTCTAGTTTTGGATAGAAATTGCCTTAGTATGGACTTTCAGTGTTAGTAGTGGGCCTCACCGCCCTATTTTAGGTCAAATATCCTAATTAGCTTCTTGAAAGCCTAGGAGGTTTTCTTTCGTCGCCTTGTATATATTCTTGAACCTAAGGATAAGTTATATATTTTTCCAACTCTTGACTAGACTAGTTGCCATGTATTTACTTTAAAGATCTGTTTAATACGACACTCGCTACTCCCTTATGATACTAAATTCCCAATTCAAGTCTAGAATTTATTGTTCGCTTATGATGTTAAGGATTCTGTTCGAGTCTGGCAGGTAAGATACGAAAGGGATGCATAAATATGGTTTTGGTTGTTAGTTATTTTATATTTATTATTGTTGTTAGCGGTTCTCTCTTGATTATATCCATCGAGTTTATGGGGGCTCGGTTGTATTTTTTTCTCTTGTTTGTGCCTTCTAGGCTTATGGGGAACCAATTAGGTCGTATTTAACTTGTACTCCTTCAAATTTATTTACCTTATTATTTAATATATGTCAACCAAAGTTTTATTATAGGTTTACCCCTTTATCTCTGGCTTTAATTAACTTTCTCGCATCTTATTATGCTCTTATTATGATTTAGCTCAGTCGTCTGATAATGCATACTAAGTACCTATTATTTGGGTACTCATACTATACTTATGCATATCTGAGTACTAGTTGTTGCCACTGACATTCTATCCACCAAATTCTCAAGGTTAGAAGATAGGGTGAGCTTATAAAGCTTGAGCTGATTCTCTATCCTTTCATTTCTTTTGGACTGGCTTTAGTTATTGAGACTACCTATTTATTGAATACTATAGTACTCTTATTCTCTTGTATTTATTGTCCCATGTACCGACCTTACTAGATTGTGGGATATTCTTTTGTTCTCTTTCTCTCTCTACTTTATATTTATGTATATCATGGTGCTTATAATCTATCACTTACTATCCTCTTGTATTCTTAATTTTGGTATTTATTATACCTTCCACCAATTAGCCCATTTCTTGTCGTTACGAGTTACGGTTTGGCTTACCTACTCATGGGTTAAAATATGTGTAAACATGACTCATGAAATCAGGTTATGAAATCTGGTACAGGACTAGGTCCTTCATTGCTATCGCGGTGAAGACCTTCACAATTGTCAGGGTCTATAGACCTTGGTCATCATGATCGTGAGGATGAGGGTTGCAACTACAATGAAGGAGGATTATGGGACCGAGACAGCTGGTGCATCATAATTGAGTAGCTAAGCCAACATGATCATGATGGTCCTATTAGTGGTGTCCTGTAATAGCGACCAGGGGTTCCCGCGATTGTGATAAAGAAGCCCCGAGCAGTATAAATATTCCTCTATTAGTTTTTTGGCTCAAAGTTTTTAAGTCTAAACACTATTGTTGATATTGTAGATATAATTATTATGTGGGACTCTTAAATTGAAGCTTGGATTAAGTAGGGGACATTTCTTGTCTAGTATTCTCTGTGTATAATGGCTTTTATATTGACTTTATTAGGCCTTGGGAAATTCATTTTGTGTATTTTGTTCCTTCCCGTCACTGTTATGTTGTACCTGTAGATTTACCCTTACAATTGCTTTAAATTACTGCTTATCATTAATTTTCTCTCTTTCGCTTGTTGTCCTGTTACTTCTCATTTTGGGTTATGATTTTGACTTACCTACTAGTGGAAAAAAGTCGGTGCTACTACGACCTAAGTCTTTGGGTCATGACTCTTAGTAATAAAGCTTAGGCTCACCGGTATCATAGGTACAAGCACAAGTGTCTAGTAGAGTCCCGCGCATCATTATGAGTACATATGTATCCTATATTCAAGAGGCTACAAGAGGTTCTTAGGTGTCATGACCCAAATCAGGGTCTGGCCGTGACGGGTATCTTAAGTCCAACAAGTACCAGAGACCACCCCTTACTCCTGCCCAAATAGAAAACAATACCCCCAACGTCGGATGAACACAATACCCCCAACGTCGGATGAATTTTCAAACATATAATAAGATAGCATAAGAGAAGCTCAAAGAATTTAAGACATGTCTATGACCATTAATCGCGAACCAAAAACAACCAACATCCCCAAGTCCAGAGTAATCCATAAAGCCTTATAACAAAACCAAAATCAGTAAAGTGTCGGGACATGCCCCAGCCCTGACAATGACAATGAAAATTTTAATGAAAATATGAACTCTAGATTCTAATCTATGAATGGAAAGAGATGAAATGTCTAAGTCTTCCGAAGAATGGAAGCTTACCACTTCACTACCAATGACCGATGAAACAATCCGATCCACCAACACTACACAGGAAGAGTAGAAGTATCTCCGGTGCCTGCATCGGATGGGGATAAAGCATCCGGAGATAGTTAGTAGGTTGAGAACTAGCATGTAACTCAGGGATAGGGGTTAAAATAAAGCCAAGTTAAATCCAATTTAAAACTAGGTGAACATCACCATATATATGTATATATAAATAATATGCTGGGAAAGGGAACAAGGCTTAGCATGCACTTTAAAATTTAACCTAGATTTGTGTAGCTCAACCATCATAAGAGAGCACCCATGGGCAATATAGGTCCAGCTCTTCCCGAGCTGAAAGGGTCAATGCATGTAGTCACATGAACTAGAGGATGTAAATATACACCATGGGTGACTCAAACAACCCGACATATCAAGGTGACTTAAGCACTCAATCATGTAATATAATATGGGGGACTCGAACCTCCTAATCGTGTAATAAAAGGGACACAAAACACCCGGTTATTTAGACCCCTGCATCGACAACCAAGGTTTCCAGTATTGGTCCCTCAGGACCTCCACTTTCATGACTCAGCTACACAACCCTCTTTTAAACCCCATCAAAATGTTTATCTTACATATCCATTCATTGAACTATAATACACGTTTAGGCATACATTGTTGGTATCGCCATACCAACTACACTTGTAAGGTAACATCATCATAATTCCATTAAATTGGGAAAATGACTCCCTCTACTCATTAAATCAAACCACCATGTTTCATAAACCTCTTTATAACATGTGATTGTTTCAAAAATAGTTCAATGTAATTTTACTCATACTCAAAACGGCTTTCATAAAATTAGGTTGGGGTTATTACTATTTCAATTGTCAATATTTCACAAAATTTGGGGAAATCACAATCCCTTTATTTATTCATCATACCCATGCATCATATTGATTTCAAAAATCCACCATTTAAAACATAATTTATGCATATGTAAACATGAAACATCACATAAACAACAATCATTCAAAACCCTCAACCCATGTTCCAAAACCAGTAGCAAAGCCATATAGAGAACTATTTAAAACACATGGTTTCACAAAGTAATAATTAAGGAAGAGTAACATGCCTGAAAAAATAAGCTTTATGGAGAGAATCAACACTTGAGCCCTTAGATGACCTACTTCTTGGAAACTAAGTATCTTGCTTGAGGGAATTTAGAGAGAAGGGAGAGTTTTTTTACTGAGTTAAAATGAGAAATAACCCCCTTGAGTGCTTTATGGATATGGGGTTTTAATTGGGTAAGAAGGGAATTGTCTAAAGTGCCCTCAACTTAAAAGCTGAAAAATTATTGCCAGTGACTACGGGTCATAATATGACTCATAACGACTCATTACGACTCGTCACCACTAGTCATAACCAAGACAGTGTCATTAGGCACACATACTATTGACCCTAAAACTTACATCATATGACTTGTTAGGGGACCCTACGACTCATCGGGTCATAGTCGTGACCAGGACAATAATACATGGAAAATACACTGGTTTGACTATGGTTGGGACATCACAACTCGTATTGAGTCCATACGACTCGTTGGGAGCCACTCGTAATGAGAACAGAAAACTTAGACACACACATTGTTCAGTCTATAATTTGGGTCCAACGACTGGTGAAGACTCCCTACAACTCGTAAAGGGAGTCATAGTCTGAATAGTGAGGATAAAATTTCAAATATTTTCAAGGGCCAAAATTCGAGGTGTTACATTCTCCCCCTTAGGATCATTCATACTTGAATGATGAGATAAGGCAATTATTAGCATGATTTAACTCCAAACACAACCACACTTACCTTTAATAAAGATAGAAAACAAAGATGGTAAAGAATACATATACCTGATGCACGATTATACGAAGCGGGAAACAAAAATGGGTACTTGAACTTCATGTCCTCCTCAGTTACCCAAGTAGCTTCTTCACGCCTTTGGTTTCTCCATAGAACCTTTATCGAAGCCACATCCTTTGCTCAAAATTGGTGAACTTTCCAATCCCATATCTCAATAGGGACTTCCTCATAGGACAAGGAATCCAAGACACCCATACTTTCCAAAGGAACAACTAAGAAAGGATCGTCTACGCACTTTTTAAACATCAAAACATGAAAGATCAGATAAATGGAACCCAAAATCTAAGGCAATTCAAACTTATAATCCACCTTTCTTACTCACCTTAAAATACAAAAGGGACCAGCATACCTGAAATATCTGATAATGTGGCCTTGCAAAATTTTTTATTGATTGGTAGTGATCATGATATGTGTGTTGTGTTGCATCCTTGTAATGTGTTGTTTCTGAGTTGTGTAAAGGTTTCCTTGGTGTATGTTAAGGTTTTAACTTGTATCTATACTTACCTATCAATTAGAAGGGAATTGAAGCACTAGACCTTGGGCTATTTGGAAAATAATAACCTTTTTGTGTCTCTAGAGTGGATACGGTTGGGGTACTTGAGTCATACCCTAGGTCATGACTCGTACCTCTCCCCCTTCTCTTTCATATCCTAAACAGTATGTTAGGGTAATATACTGTCCTCCATATGAAAAGGCCATCCCTTGGTTGTAATCATGCTTATGAGTCGTATACTACTCAATCATATGGAGTGAAAACTAACCTAGAGTGGACTATTTTCATAACTGATGGAGCTCACGAGTTAAGGGTTGAGTTGTACCTTTTGGCTAGTACTAAAAGATGACCTTTCATACCCACAACAGTATGGTTGACATAGGAGGATCCTAGGGTGCGAGTTAGGGTACCACTTGTACCCTAGGTCATGATTGCCAAGTAATCCATATAGGGGAGTCGTACCCCTACACGTGTGGATTTTTCAGCTTTTAACCAAGGATCTTTTGGTCATTTCCCAAGACTAAAACCCTAAACCCTCCCACTATATAAGGTATAGTATCCTCATAAGTCTTCATTTTTCAAGACTTAAACATCCTAAACACTCTAAAGGCTCTTGGAAGCAAGATTAAGGCTAGGGTTTTGAGGTGTTCATCTAAGATCAAGGAAGAGGTCAAGTTTGTTGGTGATTCAAGTTGTT
Source organism: Capsicum annuum (assembly GCF_002878395.1). NCBI lineage: Eukaryota > Viridiplantae > Streptophyta > Magnoliopsida > Solanales > Solanaceae > Capsicum > Capsicum annuum. Next base: position 158,234,738 of record NC_061121.1, on the reverse strand, counting down.
TAAGGCATGTATCTCTTTCCCTCTTTAAATAACTCTAAACCCATGTATTTTACACTTGAATTAGTAAGTGTACATAGTGGTTTTGGATCAAATGAAAAGGGTTTTACTACCTAACAATGAATCAAGATGATTCTTGTTTATACTTGTATTGATACATATTGTTGACGGTAGATTGCACATGTGGATGCTTTTTGTATATTGTTTGACATGAGAGACTTGATTAACCCTAGTCTTGATGATATCTAACATGAAAATGACCTTGTTATAAGTATGCATGAAAAGTGCTTGTGAAAATGTCTAAGTGACTTGTCTAGTCAATTATTGATGATGTGTTGAACTAGGGAAAAAGCCCAATGGTTATGAATATTTGATAAATGTTATGATATGAGTATGGTGAGTCATGTAAGGTGTGATGATAACCTTATTATTCTAAATGACCAATAGGGAGTTGAAGGCCCTTAATATAAAGATGAACTAGAATAGTGTATTGAACTAAAGTGTGGTATGAGAATGCTATTGAAATGTGAATGTCTTGTAAGGATCTTAAGGACTATAAAATGAATTATGCGATTGATAGAATGAAGGGATTGGCCTATTGAGATAGTTAAGCAATGAGGCTTCCAACCATGAGGTCTTATATAGTGTTGAATTAGCTAAATGGCTAAAATCCCTTAATATTGTATTGAATGTGTGTTGATGCATAGATAAGAGGGAAAAGTCCTAATTGTTAATTAATGATGGTTATGATGGCTTGAGGTCAAAGTCCCTTACCTTATATGATGGCTTGAGGTCAAAGTCCCTTGCCCCATGATATGGCTTGGAGTTAAAGTCCCTCTCCCAATGTTAATACAAGGTAAAGTTTATTTCTTAAGAAGAGCTCTAGAGGTCAAAGTACCTCGCTTCATGAATAGGCTTATGGTAAAGTCCATATATGCCATATAGCTAGAGTCCTTTGTCTAACACATGGGCATAAGGTTGGAGTCCCTCGCCTTAATGAATATGTGTATAGTTAAAGTCCCTTATTTTAATGATGTGGTGCGTGTGGATAAAGTCCCTTGGTTGAATGATGGTGTGCGTGTACATAAAGTTCCTTAGTTGAATGATGGTGTGTATTGCTAAATTCCATAGCATAAAGAAAGTATGTACATGGGTGAAGTCCCTGGTCTAATGATAATGTGAATATGGCTAAAGTCCTTGGTGTATTAAGCATGGTGAATCGATAAGCGTGGAAGGTGGTAGTCCTCCACTTTATACCGAATGAATGAATTCTTGAGCATGTTCATGAGCCTTGATATCTTTATTGGTATATGGTATATGTATATGTATGGATAAGTGTATGCATGTGATAAAATATGATATAATGATTTATTTTTGATTAATGATGTTATCTTATCACTTATCCTTGAGTTTTATGCTAGCATTTTAATCGCTAACTATCTCCGGATGCTATGTCGCCACGTGATGTAAGCGTCAGAGCATCTTCTTTTTATCCTGTGCAGTGATTAGACGATCATGCGGTTTGTGCATTGTCGTGAGCTTTCTTACATTCAAAAGGCCTTGATCTCTTAGTCCTTATCTTTAGACTTAAGACTCTTTAAGACTTGATTTGACTATAGTCAGGGGCTTTTCCCGACATATATATTTATTGACTTCGGTTTTATATAGGAGTATTGTGAACAACTGTGAACTTGGGCGTAGTTGTTGTTATAAATCTAATGTTGACTTATGGTATTATTTCGTAATCTTAAATTGTGAATTGGAGTTCTCTCGACTCTTATGATATGATTGGGTGTTAAGGTTAGGTTATCCTGGTGACCTCCAGTTCATCTGAACTTAAGGTGCCCATACAACATAGCTCGGGGTTCAGGTTGTGTCAAGGTGGTATCAGAGCCTAGTTTCATAGTCAGTTGGGTGTTCACAATACCGTGTCAAGTAGAGTTTCTTTTATGGGTGTGAAGAGTAACACACTTATAAAATGAATGCTATGAGACATTCTAGGAATGTTTTCCTTTCTTGTGATTTAATCTCAAGATATTAAGTCTAAGGTCTTGGATTTCCTCTAATTCTATTTGCTCTAATTTATATCATGCCTCAAAAGAGATATGAGACTCAGGCACACACTATTGAGGGTCCTATGGATGAAGCACGTCCAACTTTTGGAGTTTAAACCCGAGCTAGGGTGGCAATATATGGCCATCCTTGTGGGGTTCCAGCCACCAACCCTGTTCATGAGAGTGTAATTCCTCCTTCATCTTCTCAAGGGGTGCAACTAATGCGGAGATTCATTGCTCTATCAACCTCTTGACTCAATTGGTAGCCTCTCAAGTGGATCGTGGTACCCCAGCTACTATTTCTTCTAAGGCCACAAGAATTGGCCAATTTATGAGGGTGATCCCTCCTACGTTCTCGGGTACAAAAATAGAGGAAGATCCTTAAGGCTTCATTGATAAAATGGAGAAAATCTTCCAGATCATGAATGCTTCATAAATTAAAGGTGTTGAGCTTGCTTTCTTCCAATTAAAAGATGTAATGTACCTGTGGTACGAAGGGTGGGAGTTTGCTAGGGGTATTGATTCTAGTCCGGCTTCTTGGGTGGATTTCTCTGAGGATTTCCTTGACCGTTTTTTTCCTCAATAGTTGAGAAAAGCAAAGGCAGAAGATTTTGTGCACTTGAATCAAGGAAGGATACCCATTCAAGAGTATACCTTAAAATTCCATCAATTGTCAAGCTATGCTCCCGAGATGGTTTCTAGCATGAGGGCTAGAATGCGTAAGTTTGTCTGAGGATTATCCCGTGAGCTAGTTCTCAAAAACAAGGCGAGCTTATTGATTGATAACATAGATATCTACAAATTGATTATGTATATGCAACAAGTGTAAGATAAGAAGGAAAATCAAGTTGAGGATAATGAGAAGCAAGGAAGGAAGCTTAGGCCATCTGAGGGCAGTGGTGGAAATAATGGCAAGTGGACACGAAAGAAGTGAGGGAGTTTGAGTTTTTTCTCTTCACCTAGTGTTCGTTCTCCTTACCCAAAGTTCTCGAGCAGTCATCGATCTTAGTTAAGCGGTGGATCCCGGGCATAAAGTGCCTAATTTCAAACTAATGGTGCTAAGTCGACTCCACCCCGCCCTCCTTATAGATTATGGGTTTAAAGTCATTATGGTGAGTATAAGAAAGGGAGAGGCAGATGTTTTCATTATGGTTAGCTTGGGCACATGCAGCGTGAGTGCCCCATTCTAGCAGCTTTTTGGGCCAACAGGCCCTCTGTTGCTACTCCATCCACTCCCGCACCAAAGGGAGCTATGTCTACTTCTATTTTTGCTTCTAAAGAACCACTAGTATGCACTTGCTACTTGCTAGGATTCTGAGGCATCTCCTGATATTGTCATGGGTATATTGAGACTTTTCTCCCGTGATGTGTATTATTTGCTCGATCCAGGGTATACTCTTTTGTATGTGACCCCGTATGTGGCTATGCATCTAAATTGTGGTCCTGATAGTCTATTGGTTTACTTTTCTATTTCTACCCTTGTTAGAGACCCTATGATTTTTAGAATGGTCTATAGGGGGGTATGATAACTATTGGTGATAGAGATACTCTTGTTGACCTGATAGAGTTAGACATGGTTGATTTTGATATCATCTTGGGAATAGATTGGTTGCACTCTTGCTATGCTTTCTTAGATTGTCGGACCCATAGGGTCATGTTTAAATTCCCCAATGAGCCGGTCATTGTATGGGAAGGTAGTCCTTCAGTGTCTAAGGGAAGGTTTATTTCTTATCTCAAGGCCCAGAAGTTGATTTCAAAAGGGTGTTTGTATCACTTGGTCTGAGTTAAGGATTCTAACTCGGAAGAGCCTTCTCTAGAGTCCATTCCCATGGTAAATGAGTTTCCTGAGGTATTCCCCGAGGATGTCCCCAGTATTTCTCCCGATAGGGAAATTGATTTTGGGATTGATTTTATTCTGGACACTAGTCCGGTCTTAATTGCTCCTTATAAAATGGCTTCGATGGGATAAAAAGAACTTAAGGAGCAATTAAAGGACCTTTTGGATAAAAGTTTTATTCATCCTAGTATGTCTCCTTGGGGTGCTCCCATGTTGTTAGTGTGCAAGAGGAATGGTTCTCTTCATATATACATTAATTATCATCAGTTGAATAAACTGACCATAAAGAACAAATATCCTCTTCTTAAGATAGATGATTTGTTTGATCAACTTCTGGGTGTGAAGTATTTCTCTAAGATTGATCTTAGATCGGGTCATCATCAACTTAAAAGTAAGGATGTGGATATCCCTAAGACTGTCTTTAGAACCCGGTATAGTCATGATGAGTTTCTTGTTATGTCCTTTTGGTTGACCAATGCCCAGGCGGCATTCACGGATTTAATGAATAGGGTCTTCCGTCCGTTCTTGGATATGTTTGTCATTGTCTTCATTGATGATATCTTAGTGCATTCTAAGAGTGAGGTGGATCATATAGATCACCTCTGTGTCGTGCTATAAACTTTAAAGGATCATCATTTGTATGCCAAGTTCTCCAAGTGTGAGTTTTGGTTCAAAGCCATAGCTTTTCTTGGTTATGTCATCTCTACTGAAGGGATCATGGTAGATCCCCAAAAGGTTGCGATGGTTAAAAAGTGTCCTAGACTTATGAATCCAACTGATATTTGGAGCTTCTTGGGTCCAGCCATTTATTATAGGAGGTTTGTGAAGAGTATTTCTACGATAGCTTTCCGTTGCCAAATTGACCCAAAAGAGGGTCAAGTTCATGTGGTCGAACGCGTGTAAGGGTAGTTTTAAGAAGTTGAAAGATAAATTGACTTTGGCTCCTATATTGAACTTGCATGACGGTAATGATGGTTTTGTGGTTTATTGTGATACTTCTCGTATCAGTATTAGTTACGTGTTGATGCAACATGGTAGGTTGGTGTCCTATGCTTCTAGACAATTGAAAGTTCATGAAAAAAACTACTCTACCCATGACTTAGAGTTATTATCTGTGGTTTTTGCTTTGAAAATTTGGCAGCATTATCTTTATGGTGTTCATGTCGATATATTTTTTAATCATAAGAGCCTACAATATGTGCTTACCCAAAAGAGTTGAATCTCCATCAAAGAACGTGGCTTGAGCTATTGAAAAACTAATATGAGTCTTCATTACCATCCTGATAATGCGAATATAGTCACCAACGCTCTTAGTAGATTATTTGTGGAGAGTTTGGCACATGTTTATGAGGATAAGCGGGAATTGGTGAAAGATATTCACCGGTTGGCGAATCTTGGAGTTCACCTTGCGAACTTCGATGATGGTGGTGTATTTGTGCATCTGATATCTCAATCATCTATTGTTATTAAGATAAAATAAAAGCAAGTCTTGGACTCCGAATTGATGAAGATCAAGAGTAATGTGGGTCGACACAAGGTTGCAAACTTTGTGATTGGTGGTGATGGTGTCTTGGGGTACCAAGGTAGTCTATGCATTCCCAACGTCGATGGATTGAAGGAAAGGGTCATGACCAAGGCTCATGGAGCCTGTTATGATATTCATCCTGGTTCCACCAAGATGTATCATGACCTTAGAGAGTTCTATTGGTGGAATAATATGAAGCATGATGTTGCTAGCCATGTGTCTAAGTGTATGGTGTGCCAACAAGTAAAGGTTGAGCACTTGAAGCTCGGTGGCCTACACCAAGAGATTGTGTTGCCCGAGTAGAAGTGCGAGTCAATTAATATAGATTTCATTATCGGCCTTCGTAGATCTCAAAATCAATATGATTCTATTTGGGTCATTATTGATAGAATGACAAAGTCTGCTCATTTCTTGCCCGTGAGGACTAATTACTTGGCAGATGATTACGCTAAGTTGTTTCTTGTGGAGATTGTGAAGTTGAACAATGCTCCGATGTATATTATATTGGATCTTGGTTCTTCATTTTCATTCCATTTTTGGTAACCATTCCAAAAGGGTTTGGACTGGAGTGTGGCTTAGTACCTCTTTCTACCTGAAAATAGATGATCAAGTGGAGAGAAATATCCAAACTTTAGAGGATATATTGCAGGCTTGTGTAATCGATTATGGTGGTAATTGGTATGACCTCTTGCCTTTGATTGAGTTTGCCTATTATAATAGTTACCACTTTAGTATTGGTATGGTACCTTTTGAGGCATTGTAGAGTAGGAGGTGTCGATCTCCTATTGGGTTGTACAAAGTTGGCGAGGGTAAGTTGCTTAGGTTTGATTTAGTTCACCAAGCCTTAGAAAGTGAAGGTGATTCATGATAGATTAAAAACTGTTCAAAGTCGCCAAAAGTCCTATGTGGATTTGAGGCATAGGGACTTAGAGTTTAATGTGGGCGATTAGATGTTCTTGAAAGTATCTTCCATGAAGGGAGTGATGCAGTATGGTAAAAAGGGGAAACTTAGTCCATTCTATGTTGGTCCCTACTTGATGGTGAAGAGGGTTAGCAATGTTGCCTACAAGTTGGAGTTGCCTTCTAGTATGAACTCTATTCACCCAGTTTTGCATGTGTCTGTGTTGCAAAAATGTGTAGGTGATCATTCCTTGGTTATGACCTCAGAAGATGTTGGTCTCTTTAATTCTTTGTCTTATAAGGAGATCCTGATGAGGATCTTGGATTAGCAAGTTCACTGATTACGAACAAAAGAAGTGGTTTCGGTGAAGGTCCTTTGGAAGAACAAAAAATTTTAGGAAGCTACTTGGGAGGCGGAAGAGGATGTAAAGTCTAAGTACCTAAATTTATTTCCCATTACTGAAGCTTGTGATAGAGGTATGTGTTAATATCCTTACTTTGACGTATGTCTTGCTACGCAATAGAATAGAGTTCCTAATGTGTGAGTTGAATTGTGTCTTGCTAAACAAGGGGTTCAAGTCCCTAATGCTATGAAATGATGTGTGCTTTTTTGTGATGGTTTTAAGTCTCTAATACTTTGAATTGATTCATGTCCTTAATAGATGATGGGATAAAATCCCTAATGCTTTGAGATGCTCTATATCTTTAATAAATTGATGGGTCAGTCCCTAAGTTGTGGAATGAGCAAGTATCGGATAAGTAATGGTTGAAGTCCCAATACCAATTAAATAGTTGGTTTGATGCATGTTGATTTTATAACTTATGTTTATGCTTGCTTTACCCTTCATTCGATGAATGATCCTAAGTGGTGGAGAATGAAACACTCGAGAATGTGGCTTTGCAAAATTTTTGGTTGATTGGTAGTAATCATGATATGTAGGTTGTGTTGCATCCTTGTAGTATATTTTTTCTAACTTGTGTAAAGGTTTCCTTGGTGTATGTTGAGGTGTTAACTTATATCTATACTTACCTATTAAGTGGAAGGGAATTGAAGCACCTAGACCTTGGAATATTTGGAAAAAGTCAACCTTTTTGTGTCTCTAGAGTGGATACGGTTGGGGTGCTTAATTCATACCTTAGGTCACGACTCGTACCCATCTCCCCCTTTCCTTTCAAATCCAAGATAGTATTTTAGGGTAATATACTGCCCTCCATATGAAAAGGCCATCCCTTGGTCGTAACCATACTTATGAGTCGTATACCACTCAATCGTGTAGAGTGAAAACCTAACCTAGAGTGGACTATTTCGGTCACAGATAGAGCTCACGAGTTAAGGGTTGATTCGTACCCTTTGGTTGTGGTTCAAAGGTGCCCTTTCATACCCTTAATAGTGTGGTTGACCTCGGAGGAGCCTAGGGTACAAGTTAGGGTACCATTCGTACCCTATTTTATGATTACCAAGTAATCCGTATAGGGGAATCGTACCCCTGCACGTGTGGATTTTCCAGCTTTTAACCAAAGACCTTTTGGTCATTTCCCATGCCTAAATTCGTAAACCCTCTCACTATATAATGCATAGTATCCTCCTAAGTCCTTATTTTTCAAGACTTAAACATCCTAAACACTCTAAAGGCTCTTGGAAGCAAGATTGGAGGCTAGGGTTTGGAGGTGTTCATATAATGTCAAGGAAGAGGTCAAGTTTGTTGGTGATTCAAGATGTTTAAGGCATATATCTCTTCCTCTCTTTAAATAACTCTAAACCCATGTATTTTACACTTGAATTAGCAAGTGTACATGGTGGTTTTGGATCAAATGAAAAGGGTTTTACTACCTAACACTGAATAATAATAATTCTTGTTTATACTTGTGTTGATACATGTTGTTGATGGTAGATTGCACATGTGGATGCTTTTTGTATGTTTTTTAACATGAGGGTCTTGAGTAACCCAAGTCGTGATGATATCTACCTTGAAAATAACCTTATTATAAGTATGCATGAAAGGTGCTAGTGAAAATGTCTAAGTGAATTATCTAGTCAATTGTTGATGATGTGTTGAACTAGGGCAATGGCCCAATGGGTATGAATGTTTGATAAATATTGTGATATGAGTATGGTGAGTCATGTAAGGTATGATGATAACCTTATTGTGCTAAATGACCAATAGGGAGTTGAAGTCCCTTAATATGAAGATGAACTAGAATAGTGTATTGAACTAAAGTGTGGTATGAGAATGCTATTGAAATGTGAATATCTTGTGAGGGTCTTAAGGACCATAAAATGAATTGTGTGATGCATAGAATGAAGGCATTGACCTATTGAGATAGTTGAGAAATGAAATCTCCAATAATGACCATGAGGTCTTGTATAGAGTTGAATTTGCTAAATGGCTAAAGTCCCTTAATATTGTATTGAATGTGTGTTGATGCATAGACAAGAGGGTAAAGACCCAATTGTCAATTAATGATGGTTGTGATGGCTTGGGATCAAAGTCCCTTCCCTTATGTGATGGCTTGAGGTCAAAGTCCCTTGCCCAATGATATGGCTAGGAGTTAAAGTCGCTCTACCAATGTGAATGCAAGGTAAATTTTGTTTCTTAAGAAGAGCTCTAGAGGTCAAAGTACCTCTCCTCATGAAGAGGCTTGTGGTAAAGTCCATATATGGCATGTGGCTAAAATCCGTTGTATAACACACGGGCATGAGGCCCACACCTAGATTAATGTATGTATGGTTAAAGTCCCATATTTTAATGATGTCGTGCGTGTGGATAAAGTCCCTTGTTTGAATGATGGTGTGCGTATACATAAAGTGCCTTGGTTGAATGATGGTGTGTGTGGATAAAGTCCTTTGCATAATGAAAGTGTGTACATGGGTGAAGTCCCCGGTCTAATGATAATGTGAATGTGCCAAAAGTCCTTTGTGTATTAAGCATGGTGAATCGATAAGCATGGAAGGTGGTAGTCCTCCACTTTAGGCCTAATGAACGACCGCTTGAGCATATTTATGAGCCTTGATATCTTGGTTGGTGTATGGTATATGTATATCTATGGATAAGTGTATGAATGTGATAAAATGTGATATATTGATTTGTTTTTGATTGACGATATTATTTTATCACTTATCCTTGAGTTACATGATAGCGTTCCAACCGCTAACCATCTCCGGACGCTACGTCCCCACGCGACTTAGACGCTGGAGCATCTTTTTCTTTTCCTGTACAGTGATTAGATGATCACACGGTTCGTGAATTGACTTGAAGGGGTGAGCTTCCTTACATCCAGAAGGCCATCTTCTCTTAGTCCTTATCTTTAGACTTAGTCTCCTTATGACTTGTTTTGGATATAGTCGGGGGTCTTGTCCCGATATATACATTTATTGACTTCAGTTTTGTATAGGGGTATTATGAACAACTGTGAACTTGGGTGTAGTTATTGTTATAAATCTAATGTTGACTTATGGTATTATTCTACAATCTCAACTTGTGAATTGGAGTTCCTTCGACTCCTATGATATGATGGGGTATTTGAGTTGGGTTACCGAGGCGAACTCTGGTTCATGTGAGCTTGAGGTGCCCATACGACATGGCCCGGGGCTCAGGTTGTGTCAATACCGGGGATTGAGCTTCCCTTTCTTTCCAAACTACATCACTCCATTCATTGGAGACACCTTCAAGAATACCAAATCTTCCACATCAAACTCCAAGTCCCTTCGTTTTACATCCCCATAGGACCTTTGGGGATTTTAGGCGGTCTTAAGCCTATCCCGAATCACCTTCACCTTTTCCATAGCTTGGTGAACCAAGTCGGGACCATACAACTTATTCTAAGCAACAACGCATCACCCGATTGGAGACCAACACCTCCTGACATATAAAGCCTCAAACGGAGCCATCCCAATACATATAACTATTATTCTATACAAATTCAATGAGAGGCAAATGGTCAACCCAACTACCACCAAAACTGATCACACAAGATCTCACCAAATCTTCCAAAGTCTGTATCGTCTTCTCCGCTTGTCTATTTGCTTGAGGGTGGAAAGCGGTTCTAAGGTTCACCTTAGTCCCCAAACCTCACTGAAAGGAACACCAAAAGTGAGATGAGAACTGGATACCTCAATCAATTATGATGGAACCTGGAAAACATTCAACTTTATGATCTCCTCAATGAAAAACTTAGCTTAATCCTCCGCCAAATATTTAATCCTCACCGGCAAGAAGTGAGCAGATTTAGTCATCCTATCCACGATGACCCAAATGGAATCAAATTGATGATGGGATCATGGAAGACCAGTAACGAAATCCATATTAATCAATTCCCATTTCCACACGGGCAATTCAATCTCTTGAGACAAACAACGGGCAATTCAATCCTTGAAACAAACAACCAGGCCTCGGGTGCTCAACTTTCACTTGCTGACAAACCAAACACTTAGCCACAAAATTGGTCACATCCTTATTCAAGTTATTCCACCAATAAATTTCTCTTAAGTCATGATACATCTTCGTCAAACCAGGAAGGACAGTTTACCTCAACTTATGAGCTTCAACCAAAATGAACTCACGCAACCCATCAATATCTGGCACACATAACCTACCTTGGTACCTCAAGATACCATCACCACCAATCTAGAAAGCCATCACCTTTTGGTGACCCACATCATCCTTGATCCATATTAAGATGGGATCTAAAACAAGTTTCTCTTTCACCTCGACACACAGAGATGACTTCACCACTCTTGCACCATCACACCACCATCCTCAGAGACCAAAGATGAACTCCAAGATTAAACAAACAATGAATATCCTTCACCAACTCTTGTTTTTCCTCATCCACATGAGATAAGCTTCCAATAGACAACCTGCTAAAAGCATCGACAACCACGTTAGCTTTACTTGGATTATAATGAAGACTCATGTCGTAGAATTTGAGCAACTCTAGCCATCTCCTTTTTCTGAGTTTCAACTCCTTCAGGGTGAACACATATTGCAAACTCTTATGGTCTAAGAAGATGCCAACATGAACCCCATACAAATAGTAACGCCAAATCTTTAAAGTAAAGATCACAGCTAATAACTCCAAATCATTAGTCGAATAGTTCTTCTAATGTACCTTTAAGTGCCTAGAAGCATATGGAACCACCTTGCTATGTTGTATCCATACACAACCCATTCCCACCCGAGATGCATCACAATAAACAACAAAATAATCAGTACCCTCAGGTAGAGTTAAAATTGGAGCCGATGTTAACTTATTTTATAATTTCTCGAAGCTACCCTCACAAGCATCCGACCATACGAACTTCACCTTCTTTTAAGTCAACTTAGTCAATAGTGCTATAATAAAGATAAACATTCCACAAACCTCTTATAATAACCGGCTAAACCCAAGAAGCTCCGAATATCGATTGGATTCATGGGTCTAGGACAATTCTTTACCACCGCAAACTTCTGTGGATACACCAGGATCTCTTTACTAGAAACAACATGACTCAAATAGGTCACAGCATTTAACCAGAACTCATACTTTGAGAATTTTGCACACAACCTCTAATTTTTCTAATGTGTCGTGGAAACACGTCATTTTTTATGCTTAAAACCATGAAATTATGCTTGAACTTAGTTCATTTTAGTTGATATGATATGTTTTTATGGTTATTGCAAGTAAAATAAGTCTAGCATAGTCCCTTCATAAGTCATCAACACCTCATATGACTCGTAGGCTAACTCGTGAGCACGGTAAAACCCAAAGCCAAATTGAGAAGCCAAGTATGGAAAAGATACGACTGGAGCATCTGAGTTGTAAGATAGGATATAGATTATACCATGAAGTCATCAAGATAAAAGAACCCAAGAAATACATTCAAAGTTGAACTGTCAGAAGAATACGAGTCAAAAGTCTAAGTATGACTCGTATGATCCAGCCGTAAGCAGACCTATGTTTAAAAAAAAAGTCTCAAGTGAATACGAGTAAAGACCATGAGTCATATGATCAAGGTACGAATTATGAGTAGGAGTCGTAAGATGAACAGAAAGTTGAATCTAGGAAGATCAGACACTATATTAGATACGAGAGGCACAGTACCACTCATATAATGACAGTACGAGTTGAAGAGCGAGTCGTACCTTGTGCCGACATTACTTTACCTTTTATAGTTTTATTAGGATTTCTAAGTATTTTTTAGATACTATAAATACGCTAGGGTTTATCTTTTATCAGGTTACTTTCTCTAATATACTATTACAGACTTTTTACATTAATCTTACATTACCTATAATTACTCTTGAGATTTTGGGTTCTTATTCAATTGAAGACTTGGGATTTTATTTATCTAATTCGTGTGTAATTAATTACATGTATTCTTCATTGATAATCATGGTTTCTTACATGAACATGAGCAGCTAATCTCCCTGACTAGGGTTGTCGGAATCCTAGCGGATTAGCTACGTAAAGAAAGTGGTAGATTCATCTATTCCCGGTTTTATGCATATATCTTAATCTTCTTCACAATAATTGACCTCAAAGAAACTGCAGAAGCTTGGGGATAGCCTGTATTTGCAAATGTCCTAACAAAGGAGTTTGTAGTTAATAAAAAAGGACAAGGATAGTAATTTAAGATTCACCTCCATCAAATAACTTCATCATCTCATTTAATCACTTGAGACTTAAAAGGTGAAAGTACCAAAGTCATAACTAAAAAGCAATAAGGCGACACCAAGTGACTCATAAGGTAAAGGGTGAGATTTATCAATACATTTATAAGATAGTTGATAATACATATCTTATGGACTTTACATGCAGAGAAGTAGAATAGGTTGATTGAACACGAGAAGTTTACGAAGTTGAGAAGTAGGGGGAACACAATCCTAGTGGTCATCTTCGATTAGTTACAACTCAAAAGTATTCAAGATTTGGTTACCAGTTACTATAACTCCAAAACTCCCCATATTTACTGTAATACCCCGAGTTTTCATGTCATGAACCTCTCATATTTTATCATAAAATCATATCCAGCCTGAGGAAATTGTTGCTCATAAGTTGACTCCCTCATTTTTATCTCAGGTATGTAGCTATTTTCATGAGAGTTCATGCACTCGCAGATCAGCTCAGTAAGCTTATTATGTTGAGAATCAGTTATTCAGTTTATTTCAGTTGTGCTTGATAGATTATAACCTCAGTTCCTTAGTATTATCAGCTTAACTAGCCAAGTTCAAGGACGAATATTTCCAAGAGGGAGATATTGTAATACCCCGCTCTCTTCCTAGCTCAAATCCATCCCTAAAATATTAAAGATTAGCTTTAAAAATAAATACCTTATATTTCGTGTAGTATTTTCAAGATTTCTACTTTGAATTGTGTGAGAAATTGAATAAGCTTTCCATCTATACCAAACTCACCTAAATCTGACACTCGGTTGAGAAGTTAGAGCATTTTTAAGTTTACAGTGTGCCACCTGGACTCTTAGCGCATCGCGGAGAAGGAAAAAATAGCAATTGTCAATTCCAGTGGACCTCCGCGATATTAGAACATCTTGGAGTGGTTTATTTTCCCACTTTTCAAAATCCAGTAGCCTAACGCGATCTTACCGCATCGCATTGGTGGCCAAAATGGCGAAACTATAGGGCACCGCGATGGTGGTGTGCCGCATTGCATGCCCAGTTCCCACTTGTCAATTTCCAGTGAGCCACCATGATAGTGGCGCATCGCGGTGACCAACCAGTTCAGATAAATATCACGTTTTTAGTTTCGTTTAAAAGGTTAAAAAGGGTATTTTAGTAAATCCCCAAGCCCCAATCCGTACAAAACACAAGATTTAACACATTCCAAGGCATTTTATGCTTATTTCATCTACACTCTCTGAAAACAAAATCCTAGATCATCAAACTTTCTCCCTAAGAAATCCAAATTCCTCCATTAATTCTCCAAGGAAACTCAAGATTAAGGATTCCCAATATAAGAACACCAAGAATTCATCTCCAAAAGCACAACAGGAATCAAGATTCAAGCTTTTCATCCAAGATCATCAATTAAGGTATGTGGGATTTTTCAACAAGGATAATTCTTTCATCCTTATGCCTAAAACTTAATTTGATTACAAATTTACTGAATTTTTATGTGCTTTCCCATGAAAGTAAAGTTAGGGTTTATACCCATTATTGTTATTTACAAGCTTATGATATTTCCTATGATTTAGAAGTTGAATTATATGAATATGTTCATAATTTCATGAATATTGCAGTAATTTCTAGATTTTGAATTAAATTATCAATGTTTACATTATCAAGCATGGATATTTTGATGTTTTAACATGATATTGATACATGGGTCATTAATCCCTAATTTAAGATTGTTATTTCAAGAATTGTTGTAATATAAGCACCCTATGACTAGATTTCTTTTAGATTATTGATAAAGACTTGACCTTTTGGTCTTATAATAGATATGAAATCCACTTTACAGATTCAGATTACAGATTTAGCTTTACAGATATATAGTGGGCTTTTATTACAAACCATTAGACTATTTTAAAGTGGACTTTCTTTAGAGTGAGCATACAAATTTAATGGGAGTAGTATTTAGCACTGAGATGGGTAAGTTACTACGGTTTCATACCCAAAACTACGTACCAACATAGGATTTAGATTTTCCCACTTCTACGTGGATGACAGATACGTGATCACTCAGATAGGTTATACTCCTTTGCAAGAGTATGACTCCTCTCCCCAACGTGAGGATTCCTCCTAAGGGGGACAAAAACGTTGGACTCCATGAATGCTCTCATGGTTTATGTCGGTTAAGAGAACCTTCATGCTAGCTAATAGAAAATATTAATAGAAAAATTTTTAGAAAAACTAAGTGTAAAGGCTTACAAACTTACTCAGATATTATTTTACTAAAGATTTCAGATTACAGAATTACAGCTTTTAGTTTCAAACATAAAAAGTGAGCCCTTTTTCACTTAGCCTATATGATTTGAGAATAGAACAGAAATACAGATTTTAGAACTAAGTTTTATGACTCACAAGATTTATACTATATGTTTTACTAGATCTTCAAATTTCAAATTACTCAAGCCTATGTGAGTCATTTACATTTAGCATGCATGATTTTATAAAATGTAATGATAATGTTTTACTTATGTATTCACCCCCAAATAATCAGTACATCCTCAAAGTACTGATCCATATATATATCTATGTGCTATATTTTCTCATAATGTAGGTACAAGTCGTGATATGTACAGTCAAAATTAGACAGTTGCAGATTCCAACCAGTAGATGATGAGTCCTCCTACTTCAGGGACTTTAGTTAGATGTTATTTATATACTTTACTTTCCTACTCCTATGTATTGATTAGTGGTAGTTTGGGTCACGTCCTAGCTATCTATAGTCAGTATAGTAGAGTGTGACGCCCCATGTCACTACCCATTAAATTCCTCACGTTTTGGGCATGACTCCGAGCATTTCGGGTGCATTTTCGAGCTCTATGGGGTTTTCGCAACATCAATTGACAAATCCAATGTAGAGGTATCTTTGGGAGGTCAAATTACAAGCATGTGTCAACATTTATGAGGCTTTGGAGCCTTGCCCAGCTGCTGGACAGAAAAGTAGGCAGCAAGACAAAGGCATCTCACTAGTTGCATGGATTGCATGGCCAAATATAGAAAGTTTGACTAGCTTGTTGTAGACCATTGTATAGGGTCATTTTATAGCATTTATTATGCCCTTTGACTTAGGGACTTTAAATATATCTTGTAAAGCCCTCTTGGGCAGCATCCCATACTTGTATTATTCAAGAAATATACCAGAAAATTGGCTCTTCGGGCCTCCAAAACCATTGTCTTCCTTTGTTATTTTTCCTTACATGTTTGTGTGAATGTTCAAAGGTTCTTAGGGACTGTTTTAGAGCTGGTTTAGGACTGAGTTTAGCATCGATATTGAGGGTGTTAATTTGTCCACACGCAGTTAAAAATAGGCCCATGACAAGAGGCTTCATAGACGTCAGTTAGAGTCAGTTATGTCAATTGAGTCCCTCTTTTCAGACTTTATCAGAATGTAAGAGTTTTATCAGTATTGTAATTTCATAGATTTCATCATTTTCATGTTTCCGCACAGTAAACTTAGTTATTTTATACATATTTATTCAGTTCCTTATGAGTTATACCAGTAGAAGAGTTAGTTTGGGATCACTTGTGGTCCTAAGCATCGTGTAACCTCTCGTAACCATTTTTGGGGCGTTACATTTACTTTTCTTACTACTCATGCAAGTTAAGCAACTGTTCAACATTTTTCCTGTGGGTTCAAATCCAACCTAGTTGGGTTACTATATTTAGTATCGGTCGCAGCATACTTCTTTGCGAGGTTAGTTTTGGGCGACATCAAATTTTTACATCGTTGCCGGGGAAGATGGTCTGAGTAGTTAATTGAGTTGGTGAAGTTTGAGGGTTTTATTTTCTATTTTAATTTGGCATATGTCGTGTATGTCAAACACTAGGATAAGAGGCAATCCCTTACTCTCTTTTGATCCAAAGCAAGAAAGAATTCTTCAAACTACAAAAAGAATGTTAGGACAAATTCATGATGGGGTTCAAGACCCTCCACCTGTTGATACTAACGTGGCAATCCTACATGCTCTAGTTGATCCACATAATATAGTAGATTTACAAATACAACAACTAATAGTTGCTACTAAGAAAGAAAAAGAGAAGTCGAAAAGTCCTAATTAGCTGAAGAGGCTGGGTTAGCTCCACACGGAGGACTAGCTAGGCCTAGACAGGTAGCTGAGCATCGAGATAGAGTTTAGAGAGGCATAACTCTATCGATTCCTGCATATCAGCACTCACTCGCATACGAAGATGAAGAGGATATGGGTTATGTTTAATTTACTGAGATAGGAGCCATCGTTCCTCCTGCTTTACCCCCATATGTGAAGTTTGATATTACAAGTGCCATGATCCAATTGTTGAACTTTAAGGGTGTATTTTTGGGATCAGTGAATGATGATGCAAACATGCATCTTGCAAATTTTACTGGGATCTGCATAACATATACAATTTGGAGGGTGAATCAGGAAGCTTTGAGATTGAGGTTGCTCCCATTTTTATTAACGGATGAAGCAATACTATGGTTAGGGGAATGTCCAAGAGGCTCAATCACTACCTGACATGAGTTGCTTAAATAGTTTTTAAATAGATTTTTCCCTCCAAAAAGGTACTATAGTTAAAAGATGAGATTTATACCTTCAGATAGTTACTTGTAGAATCATTATATGAAGTGTGGTTTAGATTCAATAGAAGCTAAGCATAGTGCCTAATCGCAAAATTAGAGGATCAAATTTATTGGAAATCTTTTATAGATCATTGAATATCAGTGTGAGAGCACTGGCAGATATGATTTAGGGAGGTGCATTATGCGTCTTTGATGGAATGCTACAGGATATGCTAGATGATATTGCAGTGACTAATAGAGGATAGCATACTAGAGGTGCAGAACATGGTGTAGGTTCGTATACTATTAGATCGGCCAATGATTATGAAGTTGTTCAGGATTTAGTAGCACAAGAGGTTGTTGCACAGCTTTGTACTGATATTGGGTTGCTTACAAAACAGTTTGCAATAATGAGTGCTGAAAAAGTGAATACAGTTGAGGCACAAGGATCTACTTCTAGAACTTTTGAGATTGAAATTGATAAAGAAATGGAGTATCTTGATTGTAAGATAGCAGATTTTCAAGGCCAAGGGGAAGGGAATCAAGGTTCGAACTATTATAATGATAGATACATAGACAAAAGTAGAGAGAAATAGTGATTGGTAGAAGAAAAAAGACTATAAAGAGAAGAGTGAAAAATATATTCCACTGGGTAATCGTGATTTAGATTCCAGAATGGATGAGCTGTTGTCAAAATTAGTTAAGGGGCGATAAAGTCAAAAGAGCTGCCTTAAGGATATCAAGGTAGACCTTTCAGGGCAAAACCTAAAAGTTAAGTCACATGCTACAGCAATCACGCAGTTGGAGCAATAATTCGGTCAGATATAAGCTACAACAAATTAAATATATCCTGGCAATCTCCCGAGTAACACAGTGGCTAATCCAAGAATAATGGTCACTGTCACGCCATACCACTCAAAGTGATAAATCCACCATAGACCCACCTATACCGATTATAGATGAGCAAAATAATGATGATGATCCTGTTAATGTGGATAGTAGTAGCTAGCAAGATGAAGGAGAAGATAAGGCCGATGAGCGTATTTTAAAGCCTATCCTGGGACCTCGTTCTCCTTTTCCTCAAAGGCTGAAAGAGAAACAAGAAGATGGTAAGTATCAGAAATTTTTATCAATGCTAAAAGAGCTATCAGTCAATATCCCACTTGTAGAGGCATTAGAGCAAATGTCACGATATGTAAAATTCATGAAAGATCTAATCACTAAGAAGAGGTCAGTCAGTTATGAGCCAGTCATCAACATTCATCATTGTACTGCAGGGGCTACTAGATCATTGGTGGAGAAGAAGGATCCTGGTGTTTTTACTATACCTTGCACTATTGGATCCTTCAACTTTGCTCGAGCATTATGTGATTTGGGTACTAGCATCAAACCTCAGGCCATACAGTTGAGGCTGGTATCTCCCAAACCAACCTCCATGAGATTAGTGATAACAGATAAGATCGTGAAAAAGCTAGTTGGTATTATATATGATGTATTAGTGAAAGTGGCTTCTTTCATTATTTTTGCGGATTTTTGGACATAGGACTGCAAAGTGGACTTCCAAGTCCCAATTATTTTGGGAAACCATTCTTAGCTACAAGACATACATTGATTGATTTGGAGCTAGTACATTTGATGATGAGACTCAATGATGACAAGTAGTATTTAATATATGGAAATCCATAAAGCAGCTTGATGAGTTAAGAGTGGTATCCGTGATTGATGTGTATGATTATGAAACAAATTTATTCTATGATATTGATTTTGTCACTCTTTGGGATAATGGTTTTGATATTATTGTTCCTATCGAATAGATGTTGGGTGTTGAAGTGCTAGCAGAAGTGATCATGAACTTTGACAGTGATAGCATTGAGGAGTATGATGAGATGGTATGTGCACTTTATGGGAGTGGTTCTTACATGTATGCACTAAAGAAGCTTGATTTGGATTTGAAAATAAAACTACTACACCTGCTCGTCCATCCATTGAAGAGCCACTGATCTTACAGTTGAAGGCTCTTCCTTCTCATTTGTGATATTTATTTTTGTGGGCCAATAATACTTTTTCAGTAATTATTACAACTGATTTGATTAACTCAGGAGTGGAAGCATCATAATCAATATTACAAAGATTCAAGAAGGCCAATGGATAGTCCATTGCATATATTGTGGGTATTTCTCCTGGTCTTTTTACTCATAAAATTCAACTTGTACCAGAGTGTATTCCAAGTATAGAATATCAGCGTCGACTCAATCCTCCTGTGCACGAAGTTGTGAAGAAAGAGATAATCAAGTAGTTGGATATTGGTATAGTATATCCCATTGCTAACAGCAAATGGGTCAATCTGGTGCAATGTGTTCCGACGAAAGGCGGGATTACTATTGTGCCTAATAAAAAGAATGAGTTAGTGTTGATGAGGACAGTTATAGGATAGAGAGTATGCCTTGATTACAGAAAATTGAATGCATGAACTAAAAAGGACCATTATCTCATGCCCTTCATGGACCAGATTCTAGAGAGGCTAGGAATCAAAGGATGGTACCGTTTTCTTCAAGGGCATTCAGGTTACAACCAAATCAGTATTGCACCTGAAGACCAAGATAAGACTACCTTCACATGTCCTTATGGGACTTTTGCATTCTGACGCATGGCATTTGGGCTATGTAATGCTCCAGCTATATTTCAGATATGTATGATGTCCATCTTCTCTAATATGGGAGAAGACACCATCAAAGTGTTTATGGATGACTTTTCGATCGTTGGCGATTCTTTTGATGACTGCCTAGTGCACTTGGCCAATGCTCTTAGAAGGTGTGAAGAATGAAACTTGGTACTTAACTGGGAAAAGTTCCATTTTATGGGCAAAAAAGTATTGTGCCTGGGCACAAGATTTCAAAAAGGGGCATAGCAGTTGATAGAGCTAAAATATAGGTGATTGAGAAATTACCTCCACCAATTTTTGTGAAAGGAATTCAGAGTTTTTTTAGAGAATGCCGGTTTTTATAGGCATTTTATCAAGGATTTCTCGAAGATTGCTAATCCTTTTTGCAAGCTTCTTGAGAAAAAGATGAAATTTGTTTTTGAGGATAATGTATGAAGGCTTTTGAAAGCCTAAAAGAGAAGTTAGTGTCGGCTCCAGTCATTCTCTCGCCTGATTAGTCCTTGCCTTTTGAGGTTATGTGTAACGCAAGTGGAGTGACTTTAAGTGTTGTCCTAGGCCAAAGAAAAGAAAAGATTTTTCATCCTATGTACTATGCCAACAAGGCATTGAACCCTACTCAAAAGAACTACATAGTGACTAAACAAGAGTTGTTAGCAGTGGTTTTTGCCTTTGAGAAGTTTTGATCCTACTTGATTGGGACGAAGGTAGTTGTGCACACGGATCATGCAGCATTGCAGTACTTGATGGCAAGGAAAGATGCAAAACCTACACTGATAAGGTGGGTACTTCAGCTGCAAGAATTTAATTTTAAAGTCAAGGACAGAAAAGGCATGGAGAACCAAGTTACAGATCACTTGTCTAGACTTGAGGAGAAAGCTATGCAGAAAGTAGAAGATGGGCTAGAGATTAATGACAGTTTTCTAGATGAGCAGTTCTTGGCAGCTTCCCAAGATCTAGTTCCATGGTTTGCATACTATGCAAATTATCTGGCCAGTGATCTAGTCCCAGAAGATCTTTCTTTCCAATAAAGAAAGAAGTTTTTGCATGAGGTAAGGAAATTTTTCTGGGATAAACCGTATTTATTCAGAATATGTGTGGATAGGATTATTTCTAGATGTATACCTGACGTAAAGATGATGAGCATACTTGAGGCTTGTCATTCTTCGCCAGTTGGGGGTCATCATAGAGGAATCCTCATAGCCCACAAAATTTTGCAATGTGGGTATTATTGGCCAACAATCTACAAAGACGCATATGACTTTGCTTCTACTTGTGATCAATGTCAATGCTAAGGTAATATCTCTAGATGCCATGAACTGCCTATGACTCCTATTTTAGAATTGGAATTATTTGATTTATGGGGTATAGTTTTCATGGGACATTTTGTGAGTTCGTTTGGCATAAAGTATATACTTATGGTTGTGGATTATGTATCCAAATGGGTGGAAGCAGTTGCGCTCCCCAACAATGAAGTAGGTAGTGTCACTATATTCTTGAAAAAGCACATCTTTCTGGATTTGGCACCCCACGTGCTATCATTATTGATAATGGGTCACATTTTTATAATCATTTATTCAAAGGTCTGCTTGAGAAGTATGGAGTCAAACACAAGGTGGCAACACCTTATCATCCGTAGACTAGTGGACAGGTTGAAGTATCCAATAGAGAATCAAGTCCATCTTGGCGAAGACAGTGAATGCTAGTAGGACTGATTGGTTACAAAAGTTAGATGATGAATTATGGGCTTACCGAACAACATTCAAGACCCCAAGAGGTACTTCACCTTATCAGTTTGTCACTTTCCTGTTGAACTTGAGCATAAATCTTTGTGGGTCTTAAAGAAGATGAATTTAGAGTGGCAAGATGCAACAAATCAAGGTTGAACAAGATGAATGAGTTGGATGAATTCCGACTCCTGGCTTATGAAAGTTCTGTACTTTACAAGGAAAAAATGAAGTTGCATCATGATCACAAAATTGAGAAAAGAATCATAAAAAAAAAGTGACCAGGTATTGCTCTACAACTCAAGGCTTCGATTATTTCTAGGAAAGTTGAAGTCTAGATGGTAGTCCCTTTACTGTGCTAAGAGTGTTCCCGTATGGTGCTTTGGAATTAAAGAGGGATAGTGAAGTCCCATTCAAGGTGAATGGGCAAAGAGTCAAGCACTATATTGGTAACACTAAGGAAATTAATATGATTATTGAAATTTACCATGGTGAAGTTTGAGTACCCAAGGCAATTACGTTGTGCCGCGGCATTAAATCAAGCAATGCATGGGAGGCAACCCATACGCTGACATGACCCGAATCGGGGCCTTGTTGTAATGGGCATCTCAAGTCCAACCGAGACCATAGACCACCCCTGATACCTATTCTAACCAACCAACATATACCTTGACTCGGATGAATTCCAAACATACAATAAGATAACGTATTTAACAATGTATTGGCTTTGGAATAAGCCTATATCTGAGACTAACCCAACCAAGTATATCCACCCGATGAATAACCAACCAAACCAAAAAAATAAAAACCCGATGTATATATATAAATGTATCATAATAATTCCATACCCAAGTCTACAGTTGTCCATACAAAGCCTCTAAACTAAATCAAAGAGTATCTAGTCGGGACATGCCCCTAATCATATCCAAAACCAAAGTCTATGAAAAAACGAGTATATAAAGTAATCCATGACATAAAATGGATGTCTTTCAAACTAAGGAAGCTCACCACTTCAACCCAACACCGACTGTTCCCAAATCAGATCAACGAGAAAGAGGAGTAATATGGTCGGTTCCAGCATTACGTGGGGATACAGCCATCTGAAGACGGGTTAGCGGGTGAATGCTAGCAAGTAATCAGGATAAGGATAAAATAATGCCAACCTTTAAAACCAAGTAAACCAAACAAACAACCATATGCACACATATCCATACCTATATATATATATATATATATAATTTATGCCAGGAAAGGGAACCGAGTTTAGCATGCCTTTAAAACCATTAACCTGGGAAGGTGTAGCTTAACCATCCTAGAACCACCCACGTGCTATATGGGTCCAGTGTCACCCCCGTACGGGCCTCGATGTGTGTAGCCACATGAACCAGAGATACCATAGGAGTAGGGAATTCTCGTGTACCCTTTGCTCTCCATGATACATTATACAAGTGTTAGGGGATTCCCATGTACCCCTTAAGTATAGGGTCGCCATGCCTAATCCTCATGTCAGCAAACATGAGTTTCTAGTATCCGTACATTGGACTCACACCTTCACAGTTAGTTATCATACCCCGCTATTATTGCCCAATTAAAACCAGTACCATACAACCAAACCATCATTCTATTTATTCTTACCCAAGGCTATCATTAGTGGTATCGTCATACCGACTATAGCTTACAAGCAATACCTTTAGCCAACCTTAGGGGATTCCCATGTAGCCCATAGGTTACATTATTAAGTTTACTTGGGGGATTCCCATGTACCCTGCAAGTATATCATTATTGGGTTTACATGGGAGATTCCCGTGTACCCCACGAGTTTTTCATTATTAAGTCTTCCTTGGGGGATTCCCTTGTACCCCACAAGATTTTCATTCAAATCAATTTCATAGCCACAAGGCCCTACTATTTAACCATTTCAACCATTCACATAATTCATACTCTTTCAAACTATTTGTACTATTTAAAACTATTTAATCTATTCAAAAATCATCCAAACCAATTAGGGGATCCATTACTAAACCATACCATGCAATGGTTTCAATGAAAGTTCATCGATAAAGTAAAAATATTCTCTTAGGTATTTTATCAAACATGCTGAGGGCATACCTTTACCAAGACTAAAACCAAAGTATAAACCATCAAGTTCGAGGCTAGTCATGACACATTTGTTAAACTATACCCAATAAGCACCCACATGTGCAAACCATCACCCAAAATCATGTGAAAACACATTTTAAATCAAGAGTAAACAATAATCACAACATGCATCAAAAAACCTCAACACTTGGTTACAAAACCACCATTTATGATTCATAATCAATGTTTAAAACACATAAAACATGTCTTTAGTTAGAACTAACAATGAGTTAGAAATATTCATATACAAGAAGATTTACGGAAGGGAACTTGACTCTTGAGCCCTTTAAAAAACACTTGTAGAAACCCTAGCCTTCAATCTTGAAAAGAGAGTTTAGAAAAGATTTGGAATGTTTTTATCTTCCCATAAGTGTTATGATAGGCCATAACATGATATATAATGTGGGGACTTAATGGTTTTGGAATGGGAAATGTCCTGAAAACCCCCGGCTTAAAAACTAAAAACCAACTCCTAGGAGGGTAGACCTTCCTTAGACGTACCTTAGGGTATGAAAGATACCTTAAATCGTACCCTGGACCTCACCATAGTCCCCTATACTAACCATCATGCGACCATCTAGGTCTAAGTCATACCTTAGGGTACGAAAAGTACCCCTATACCGAATCTTAGAAAGATTCACCAATACCAAACCTAAGACATCATACGACTTGGCATCATACACCTCATATCCTACCATACTACTAGTATGATGCTTGGTCATATATTGGAGAGAAACCAACCCAAACACACTGCCTAATATATGAGAAGAGGAACCCCAAATTGTATCCTAGGGTACCACTAGTATACATGAGTTATACCTTGCCCAGACTGACCACAACTCAAGGAATTTTCCAAGGGCCAAAGTTTAGGGTGTTTTAGAGGCTGGTTGGTGAAATTTAAGCATCCAACTTAGCCCCATCGTGCCACGATATTAAATCAAGCATTGCATGGAAGAAAACTCATGTTTTGTTCTTATTTTATAGTAATGTGTTTGTTCAGTATACAGGGATAAACATTGTAGAAACAAGGTTAAAAGTTCAAGTAAATAGGTCATATGAACTTTTTACGAGTAGTATCTTATGGGTACGACTCATGAGTAAGAGTCGTAAGAGCCTAGAAGACTAAGCAAATTCAGGTAAAATTTTTTGGAGTCTTTATGACTTTCAGAATGAGTCGTACCCTCAAGGTACGACTTGTCAAATTGAGTTGTATCTACGCCAGAACCCAGGTAAGGTTCCAGGTCTATATGAGTTAAGGAAAAGTTTTGAGGGAATGGTTTTCTTTAACTCATATAGACCTGGACCTCCGGTGCAGTTTGTACCTCCACGCTCGAGAGGTATACCTTTTGGCATTATTATGATCCCATAGGCAAAATGGACTGAGGCTACGATGAGACTGTTCACACTAGAGGCCAAAGTCTAAAACATGGAAGAAGGCAAAAGACCTGAGTTAATACGCAGTTGGTAAATTAGGATAGACGGGTACAATTACGGTTAGATGCATTTGAGATGAGGATGACCAGACAGTTGGGTAGCGGCCAGACTCTAAATATTATGGAGGTGAAGTTGAGGTGGCAGAGATTAAGAGGATGGTGGATGGGTTGTATGATAGACTAATTATCTCGAAAGCCGTAGTCACAACATTCATGCCTGACGTTCATATTAATAATATTTGGGCTATTTTAAACCTGGTAAATAAGACCCAAAAGTAATAAAGAGAGAGAAAGAAGCAAAACGTGAGGAGATAGATGGTATGAAGAAAGCTAAGACAGATAGCCTACAGGATGAGCAGGATCGAAAGGTGATTGTCCGTGAGATGGTTGTTGGAGCCGGTGGTTTGAGACTGCTAGTTGTTGATGTTGAGGGAGGTAGTGATTTAGTCCTAGCTACCACTATTGCTGATTTAGTACCGGTAGTTGATTGGACCCTATGAGCCGGCACTTTGAGAGCCCAGGTATATTCCTATTCCATTGAATTTCATTTTACATGCACTGGGGATAATGTATAAGCTTTTAGTTGAGGTTGGGGGTGTACCAAGTGGCCACGGGCTATGCTTGCCATGTTTTGAAGCTCTGGCCACATTCTAAAAATTTAAAGAACTGACATGTCTTATTTATGTTTTGTTATTGTTTTGTATGCTGGGAATATCTAAAATAGGAGGAAAATTAGTACTTGTGGTAGTAGACCATGTTTTGAATGATTATGCTTGAAACGGTTTTATCTGGAAAAATTTTGTGCTGAAAAATTGACACCCCTCCTAATTTTTTGGTTCTTGTGTTGACTATGTAATTGTGCGTATGTGTGAGACGATTGCAAATCTGATAATGGCAATAGGATTAGGGATAGAACAACTAAAGCAAAATTTTGCAAAGCAGAATAAGTATAGCCTAGCAGTATAACCTTGTGCGAGTGTGTGTGAGGTATTACTGAGTTCCTGGTGTATCAGAATCTAGAACTTGCCAGGTTGATTTTACGCAGGCCTAGCATAGTCGAGTAAAAGATGAACATAGGCCATTTTTGTTATAAGTTCACTTAAGCCTAAATGCCCAACCAAATGAATGAATCCCTTTGATCCAAATATTTGAGCCTGAATCGATCAATTTTTTTGTTTACACCAATTTCACCTGCCCGTTTCTACAATAAACCTATATTGGCCCAAGTCCTCCTTGGACAATGTGCACCTCAACTTAGGAAAATCACCTAAGTTGAGGGTGGCTATTATAGGGGTGCGTAGGAAAAACAAGTGTGAAGAAAGAATTATGCAAGAAAAATTAACAAGGATAGGTGCGGGAAAATAAAGGTCAACAAAAGAAAAAGAAGAAAAAGTTGCAAGAAAAAAAAAGAAAGTTAGAAGAGAAAACCGCACATGGACCATGAAATATGTGTTAAAATAAAAAGGAAGACATAAGAGCGGAAATAAAGGAAAGAGTAAGAAAAAAATAAGTGGACCCCAAAAAATGCAACTGTCAAGGAGTCTTAGTCACTAAATAAATCTCAAAAAGATACCTTACCAGTCCCTAACCTATGTTACGAGACAAAGTAAGTCTTTTAGTGATCCAACCTCGACTTCCTGAAAGCTTAGGGAGAGAGCATATGGGCAAGCCTATGGTATTCTGTATACACCGGTGAAACTTTTTTAGGAGCGAAAGTGTTGTTTGATACATCCCTAAATAAATTGTTAATCTTAGATGAGAGTAAAAAGGGGGATTTCCTTGATTGTGAGCGCACATGGGGTATGTTGTTAGGTTGCTAGACTAGTCGGCAACGGTGATTTGTATATGCGTATTTGTCTATTACAAATGTAAGGCCATTATTGAATTCCTTTTTTTGTCAGTCCATGTACCATGTCGTATACACAGTTTGATCTTGAAAATGAAATTAGGATGGCAAATAAAAAAGGTTGAAACTGATTCGAAAAGTCACTGCCATAGGTATCATACGATCTTTTTGTTTAAGCATCATGTTATTTTGTGATAATTTTTATTTTTATTTTGCCTGAGGACACGAAAACTTCTAAGTTAAAGGTGTTGATGTGTCGTGGAAACACGACACTTTCAACGCTTAAAAACATGAAATTATGATTGAACTTAGGTCATTTTAGTAGATATGATGTGCTTTTGTGGTTATTGCAGGTAAAAAAGGTCTCGCATAGTGTTGGAAAGAAACTAGAAGAAAAAGACCTAAAAAGACCAAATTTGCAGAAGGTATGAGTCCCCTCACGAGTCGTCAACACCTCATACGACTCGTAGGCTGACTCGTGAGCAAAATAAAACCCAAAGCCAAACTGAGAAGCAAAATATGGAGAAGATATGACTGGAGCATCCGAGTCGTAAGATGGGATACGGATCATACCATGAAGTCGTCAAGAAAATAGAACCCAAGAAAGAAATTCATAGTTGAAGTGTTAAAGAATACGAGTTAAAAGTCTGAGTACGACTTATATGATCATACCGTAAGCATACCTGTGTTCAAAAAAAGAAAAGAAGAAATCTCAGGTGGATACGAGTGAAGGCCACGAGTCATATGATCAAGGTACGACTCATGAGCAGGAATCGTAAAATGAACAGAAAGTTGAAGCCTAGAAAATCAGACACTAGAGTGGATACGAGAAGCACAGTATAACTCGTATGATGACAGTAAGAGTTGAAGAGCGAGTCGTACCTTGTGTTGACACTTTACCTTTTCCATTTTTATTAGGATTTCTAAGTATTTTTTAGATACTATAAATACCCTAGGGTTTTTCTTTTATCAGGTTACTTACTCCGACATACTGTTACATACTTTTTACATTATTCTTAGATTATCTATAATTACTCTTGAGATTTTGGGTTTTTATTCAATTGAAGACTTGGGATTTTATTCATCTTATTTGTGTGCAGTTAATTACATGTATTCTTCATTGATAATCATAGTTTATTTCATGAACATAAGCGGCTAATCTCCCTAACTAGGGTTTTGGGAACCCTGGCAGATTAGCTATGCAAAGGAAATAGTAGATTCATCTATTCCCGAGTTTATGCATGTATCTTAATCTTCTTCATAATAACTGACCTCAGAGCTACTGCAGAAGATTGAGGATAGCTTGTATTTGCAAACATCCTCACAAGGGAGTTCATAATTGGGAAAAGAAGATTAGGACAGTAATTTCAGATTCACCTCCATCATACCATTTCATCATTTTATCTAATCACTTGAGACTCAAAAGGTGAAAGCGAACTAAAGTCATAAACAAGGAGAAATAAGGCGACACCCTGAGACTCACAAGGTAAAGGGTAAGATTTATCAACACGTTCACAAGACGGTTGATAATAAATGTCTTGTTGACTATACATGTAGAGCAGTAGAATGGGAGGATTAAACACGAGAAGTTTATGGAGTTGAGAAGCCAGGTGGAATACAAGCCGAGTGTTCGTCTTCTACTGTTTACAACTCAGAAGCATTCGAGATTTGGTTACTAGTTACTATAATTCCAAAACTCCCCCGCTGTAACGACCTGAAATATCATCCCGAGACGCTACATGGTGCCCAAAGCTACACGTAGCCTCAAGCTAACCCTTTAAGCCAAAACACCACCCTTGGGTTCTAACACAACAACATACACGCTACGCTAAGGATATGTATATAAGTACATATCATTTCACATCGTACATAGCACAGAATATCGTTAGACTGTACATATATAGAATGTCTATACACAAACCAACCCAACAATACATAAATCTGACATAGCCTTTTACACAGCAAAATCAATGAGCCATTGGGACAAACCTCCAACTGACTCAACAGACCAAAGAGATCACAAAACAATAGCACCAAAACTAGCAACTTGGTCCTCGAACCATAAGGACTCACCACTGAAGGAACGTAGATGCAGCACTCGGATATCACTGTCGCGGCTACGGCTGAGTACCTAAACCTACATTATGGTAAGAATGTAGCCCATAGAGAAATATGTGGGTCAGCACAAGATACGTACTGAGTATGTGGGGGCGCATGCAAAATATAAATAATATCATAAATTTCGTAAAAACGTACATACGGACCATAATGACACCCCTGGCTTGAGTGACATTGAGTCATGCAACTCATAACACCTTAGATAGGAAATGTAGGAGAAAAACCTCATAAATCATTATAGATAATCATAGCGACTTGACTTACCACATCAAAACTCGGAGTGACTCGGTATTTCAATAAACATGTTTCTTATGATCAGGGGACTTTTCTATTACCGACAACCCCACGTGAGCTACGTGGAATACCAACGTTTGAAACCCCCGTTGGCGGGAGCATCATACTCTTTGCCAGTAAGTATGACCTTAAAACTGCAATAATCACAATCGGGCTCTCTGGCCAATAATATCATCATCAAACAACCCTACGGTGGCACATAGGTTAGGGGAAATACCAAATTTCCCTCTTGGTGCTAAGTACTACTCCCCGACAAGCTCAGAACGCATTAGGAATTCCACTTCAAAACGTCTCAAGGGTCAACAATGATGACCAAAATCATGTATCTTTCTCAAATTATTAAATAATCATTTGTGGATCCCTAACTTGACTCAAAGCAAGAATATTTTCCAATATCGAAACGTATCACCTTTTTAAACCACCACAACATCAATAACACCAAAACAATGCCAAGGCTCATCATAGCCCTTCAACTTCAACATCAACACGCCTCAATTCATAATCCAACTCACATTTTAAAGACACTTGAAACAATAATCAATAGTAGGGATACATAATTCTCGATAACAATTATCAAGTCATAATAAGGAAGTAATGGTATAATTGTATAAATCAAGGTTTAGTAATTCAAATCATCATATATTCATAACCAAGTAATTTTTGACACAATTCCATTTCAAAATCATATATGTACCAATTTACAAAATTCCATATTTCATAGATAACAATATGAGCTATAAAATCATATTTCCAATCCATGGAAAAACATGTAAGATCTTATATCAACATAAGTAAATAAAATTCCGGGCACAAAATCGAAAGGATAATCTTGTTCAAAAACCCACATACCTTGAAATTGACCTCTTGATTATGGAATTCTGTTCAGACGAATAAGGGGTGCATTT
>NC_061121.1:158175898-158201099 GCF_002878395.1 Capsicum annuum | reverse complement strand
TTGGGTTTTTATTCAATTGAAGACTTGGGATTTTATTCATCTTATTTATGTGCAGTTAATTACATGTATTCTTCATTGATAATCATAGTTTATTTCATGAACATAAGCGGCTAATCTCCCTAACTAGGGTTTTGGGAACCTTGGCAGATTATCTATGCAAAGGAAATAGTAGATTCATCTATTCTCGAGTTTATGCATGTATCTTAATCTTCTTCATAATAACTGACCTCAGAGCTACTGCAGAAGATTGAGGATAGCTTGTATTTGCAAACATCCTCACAAGGGAGTTCATAATTGGGAAAAGAAGATTAGGACAGTAATTTCAGATTCACCTCCATCATACCATTTCATCATTTTATCTAATCACTTGAGACTCAAAAGGTGAAAGTGAACTAAAGTCATAAACAAGGAGCAATAAGGCGACACCCTGAGACTCACAAGGTAAAAGGTAAGATTTATCAACACGTTCACAAGACGGTTGATAATAAATGTCTTATTGACTATACATGTAGAGTAGTAGAATGGGCGGATTAAACAAGAGAAGTTTATGGAGTTGAGAAGCCAGGTGGAATACAAGTCGAGTGTTCATCTTCTACTGTTTACAACTCAGAAGCATTCGAGATTTGGTTACTAGTTACTATAATTCCAAAACTCCCCCGCTGTAACGACCTGAAATATCATCCCGAGACGCTACATGGTGCCCAAAGCTACACGTAGCCTCAAGCTAACCCTTTAAGCCAAAACACCACCCTTGGGTTCTAACACAACAACATACACGCTACACTAAGGATATGTATATAAGTACAAATCATTTCACATCGTACATAGCACAGAATATCGTTAGACTGTACATATATAGAATGTCTATACACAAACCAACCCAAAAATACATAAATCTGACATAGCCTTTAACACAGCAAAATCAATGAGCCATTGGGACAAACCTCCAACTGACTCAACAGACCAAAGGGATCACAAAACAATAGCACCAAAACTAGCAACTTGGTCCTCGAACCATAAGGACTCACCACTGAAGGAACGTAGATGCGGCACTCGGATATCACTGTCGCAGCTACGGCTGAGTACCTAAACCTACATTATGGTAAGAATGTAGCCCATAGAGAAATATGTGGTTCAGCACAAGATACGTACTGAGTATGTGGGGGCGCATGCAAAATATAAATAATATCATAAATTTCGTAAAAACGTACATACGGACCATAATGACACCCCTGGCTTGAGTGACATTGAGTCATGCAACTCATAACACCTTAGATAGGAAATGTAGGGGAAAAACCTCATAAATCATTATAGATCATCATAGCGACTTGACTTACCACATAAAAACTCGGAGTGACTCGGTATTTCAATAAATATGTTTCTTATGATCAGGGACTTTTCTATTACCGACAACCCCACGTGAGCTACGTGGAATACCAACGTTTGAAACCCCTGTTGGCGGGAGCATCATACTCTTTGCCAGTAAGTATGACCTTAAAACTGCAATAATCACAATCGGGCTCTCTGGCCAATAATATCATCATCAAACAACCCTACGGTGGCACATAGGTTAGGGGAAATACCAAATTTCCCTCTCGGTGCTAAGTACTACTCCCCGACAAGCTCAGAACGCATTAGGAATTCCACTTCAAAACGTCTCAAGGGTCAACAATGATGACCAAAATTATGTATATTTCTCAAATTATTAAATAATCATTTGTGGATCCCTAACTCGACTCAAAGCAAGAATATTTTCCAACATCGAAACATATCACCTTTTTAAACCACCACAACATCAATAACACCAAAACAATGCCAAGGCTCATCATAGCCCTTCAACTTCAACATCAACACGCCTCAATTCATAATCCAACTCACATTTTAAAGACACTTAAAACAATAATCAATAGTAGGGATACATCGATAACAATTATCAAGTCATAATAAGGAAGTACTGGTATAATTGTATAAATCAAGGTTTAATAATTCAAATCATCATATATTCATAACCAAGTAATTTTGGACACAATTCCATTTCAAAATCATATATGTACCAATTTACAAAATTCCATATTTCATGGATAACAATATGAGCTATAAAATCATATTTCCAATCCATGGAAAAACATGTAAAATCTTATATCAACATAAGTAAATAAAATTTCGGGCACAAGATCGAAAGGATAATCTTGTCCAAAAACCCACATACCTTAAAACTGACCTCTTGATTATGGAATTCTGTTCAGACGAATAAGGGGTGTATTTCGAAGGTCTCGAGATGATGAGTTCTATTATCGGATCAAATTTGAATTTCTACAGTGAAATTGGAAGATATTTGGAGCTCAAAATGAACCTAGGGTTTAGTTGTCTCAATGTTTTTTATGGAAGAACATGAATTTTATGGCTCAATATAGGTATAAATGGACAATTTTCGTCCATGAAGTGAAGGCATAATGACCAAAATGCCCTTAAAAAATCAAATAATTCTCGAATCTGTCCTTTGATGGACTATTTTGATAGTCTGAAGTAGATCAACCATAGCGTTTTACTCTGATATCCAAATTGGATGAAACTAATTTCATTAGAAAGAGGACTCTCACAACTTTTCGTTGATATATATTATCTCACCCAAATCATTGTGTACGAGGAGTTATGATCATTTGAAATTGACCCAAAAATTTACTTTTGATAGGCTGAAGTAGATCGACCATAACTTCTTACTTCAAAAGACAAATTGGATGAAACCAATTTCATTGGAAAGAGGACTCACAGAGCTTTTCGTTGATATATAGTAGATCACCCAGATCATTATGTACAAGGAGTTATGATCGTTTAAAATTGGAGCAAAAATACGCTAGGCCTCAGTACTTTTTCCTGCACGTTTTACTACTTACTACTATTCACGGTTCGATCGGAATGTTCATAACTCGTCGCTCGGGTGTCCGTTTTGGATGATCCACATATCGTTAGAAAGCTTATTCGATACTCTACGCAATTGTGGGTCATAATCTAAGACATTCCGCACGAAAAATTTATAATTCATTCTAAAAGATAGAACTCAACACGTTTACACACAAAATTTCAATGAAAAATTTCCCGGGGTATTACACCCACCCACCCCATTTACTTTTCGTGCTGCTCGTGCATTATATCAAGTTAAGCAACTGTTCAATATTTTTCCTGTGGATTCGACCCCAACGTAGTTGGGTTATTATATTTGGCATCGACTGCAACATACTTCTTTTGTAGGTTAGTTTTGGGCGACATCACTTTCAAGGTTTGCAACACAATGCGGAGGTGATCGGCATGATCCACTGCACTCTTAGAATACACCAAAATATCATCAATAAACACAATTACGAACAAATCCAAGAAATGATGGAAAACCCGATTCAAAAGATCTATAAATGTCACCGGGGCATTAGTCAAACCAAAGGACATCACCAAAAATTCAAAATGACCATACCAGGTTCGGAAGGCAGTCTTAAGAATATCCACTTCCCTAATCTTTAACTGATGGTACATGACCGAAGATCAATCATTGAAAAGTACTTAGCACCCTAAAGCTGATTAAAAAGATCATCAATCCTAGGAAGCAGATACTTATTCTTCACAATCACCTTATTCAACTGACGATAATCTATATATATCCGAAAGGGACCCATCATTCTTACGTATGAATAGAACCGGAGCACCCCAAGAAAAAACACTAGGGAGAATAAAACCTTTATCCATAAGATCTTTCAATTACTCCTTGAGTTCTTTCAACTCAGCTAGAGTCATTCTATAGGGAAAGATAGAAATAGGACGAGTTTCCAAAAGAAGATCAATCCCACAATTAAATTCCCTATCAGGAGAAAAGCTAGGAAGATCATTTGGGAACAACTCGGGAAATTCATAGACCACAGGGACAAACTTCAAAGAAGGACCTTCAGATCTAGAATCCTTAGCAGGCACTAAATAGTAGAGGCACCCGTGGAAATCAATTTTCGTGCTCTAAGATACGACATGAACCTTCCCATAGACACTAGGGAACTACCTTCACACTCGATTACCGGCTCAATAGGGAAGGGGAAACTGGCCCTTCGGGTTCGACAATCAAGGGACACATAGCACGAATGCAACCAATCCATCCCTTAAATCACATCAAAGTCTAGCATGTCCAACTCTATCAAATCTACCAAGGTCTTCCTACCATAAACCGACATCACACAACCCCTATAGATCCTTCTAGCCACAATGGAGTCACCCACCGTGGTGGACACAACAAAGAGATGCGGAATACACTTAGGATTAAAACCAAAATGAATAGCCATATAAGGGGTCACATAAGAGACGATAGACTCGGGATCAAGTAGATAATATACATCACGAGAGAATAGTTTGAGCATACCAGTAACAACATCGTGGACGCCATAGAATCCTAGCGGGTAGCAAGAGCATACAAACGGTTCCAACTAGCACTGAAGCCAGAAGCAGAAGTAGCACCCTTTGGTGCAGGAGCTGACGAAGTAGCAATAGGGATCTTATTTACCCTAGAAGCAACCCTAGAATGACAATCTCTCTACATATGACCAATTTGACCATATTTAAAACACTTGTTCCTCCTCTATTCATAAACACCATAATGCACCTGACCACAAAATCTACAGTGGGATATGATGGTGCTGATTGAGCCTCACTAGCATGAGGTTAGGCACCCTATGCCCTAGGACCAATACTATTCTGACAACAACGATCTCCTGATGACTTTCAATAATGAGCACTAACTGTAGAGTAGGAATCAGAACTGCCCCACTTTTTCTTAGGCCATTCCCCACCGTCTCTATCATTTTGCTGTGGACCTCCACCCTGATCCGAATATCAGAACTTTATATTCTACCTTGGACTCATCTCTACTTGCTTCTCCTTTTCCTATTCCATTTATTGCAATACACCACAAGTCTAGAGATATCCATATTCTTGTTCAACAAGGCAACCTTGCTTTTCAAGATCAAATCGCAGGACAACCCGAAAGCAGACTTTCTCATTCTAGCCCTCATGTTAGACACTAATTTTGGAGCATATCACAACTAATAAAACTTCAAGGCATGCTCTTTTATAGTCATCCTGCCTTGCTTCAAATTCACGAATTCCTCAGCCTTTGTCTCCCTCAACTTCTTTGGAAAGAAGCAATCAAGAAAAGCACTGGAAAAGTCATCTCATAAAGAGGACTCAATATTATCACCCCTAGATTGGTCCCATTCCTGATACCACTGATACGTTACATCGTTCAACTGATAAGCAGCAAACTCCACACCCTCCATATCAGTAACATGTATCATAGAAAAAATCTTTTCTATCTTATCAATAAAATTTTAAGGATCTTTCTCAACTTTAAAACCAGTGAAAGTCCGAGGACCCAACCTCATAAATTGGCCAAGTTTAGTGACCTCAGAAAATGGAGAAATAAAAGCAATACGCTAAGTCTGAGAGGCCACCAACTAGGTAGGCAAATAGATCGACTGGTGAAACTCAACATTAGACATATTAGCTTACGGTGTTCGAGGAGGGCTAGGGGGAACTAGTGGAACTCCATGTGGGGCAACACAATTGGGAGCTAGAACTCTAGATCGGGTTTGAACTCCATAATTAGTACGAGCTCCATCGATATTATCCTCAGACGGGATGACAAAGTTTCCACGAGCATCAGATCTTCTGGGAGGCATGATATGAAAAACGAACATACAGGAATTAGAGGAGATTTCAAGATCTTAGACTCTATAGCTCAAAATAGAACAACAAGAAAGAAAAACATTTCTAAATGTCTCATATCCTCTCCCTTATAAGTGTGGTACGCTACACACCCATAAAAGAGACTATACTTGACACGACTTTGTGGATATCCAATGATACCAACTTTGTCACGATCCAAACCAGGGCCTGGTCGTGATGGGTATCTCAAGTTCAATAAAGACTGGAGACCAACCCTTGCTCCTAGCCAAACAAAACACAATACCCCTAACTTCGGATGAATTTCCAAATATATAGCAAGATATCATAAGATAAGCTCAAAGAATTTAAGATATGTCTATGACCGGTAATCTCCAACCAACCAAAAATAACCAACATCACCACCCCAGTCCATAGTAATCCAAAAAGCCTTCTAACAAAATTGAAATCAGTAAAGTGTCGAGACATGCCTCGACCCTAACAATGACAATGATAATGTTAATAATAATGTGAACTCTCAATTCTAATCTTGAATGGAAATTGATGAAATGTTCATGTCCTCTTGAGAATAAAAGCTCTCCACTTTACCACCAACGACCGATGAACTGAGCTAATCCACATAACACTGCACAAAAAGAGTAGAAGTATCTTCGGTGCCTACATCACGTGGAGATACAACATCTGAAGATGGTTAGTAGGTTGAGCACTAGCATGTAACTCAAGGATAAGGGATAAAATAATGCCAAGTCAAATCTAATTCAAAACCAGGTGAACATCATCATATATATACATAAATAACATGTCGGGAAAGGGAACAAGAATAACATGCAATTTAAAATTTAACTTGGATTTGTGTAGCTCAACTATCATAAGAAAGAATCCATGGGCTATATGGGTCCAACTCT
This sequence comes from Capsicum annuum, assembly GCF_002878395.1. Classification (NCBI taxonomy): domain Eukaryota; kingdom Viridiplantae; phylum Streptophyta; class Magnoliopsida; order Solanales; family Solanaceae; genus Capsicum; species Capsicum annuum. The sequence continues at coordinate 158,194,482 of NC_061121.1, read as the reverse complement.
TCCCCAGCTGAAAGGGCCAGTGCGTGTGCCACACCAGAGGATGTACATATACACTATGGGGGACTCGAACCTCCCAGCATATCAAGGTGACTTAAGCACCCAATCATGTAATATAATAGAGAAAAGACATAAAGTCACCCCTGAACTTATCTGACTTTTGCAAAAAGATACTTAAACTATGTGGGCGACCTATTACCCTACAAAAGGTATATAGATCATTGTAAATGGGCTATTTTGACCGATATTTTTTTCAATCTTGATCTAATATTTATGCGTGATTACCACATTTCTTAAAATTAATTAATTAAATTATATTTACAGTTCCATCTTTCTTTTTATTGTCAAACCTCCACCACCATTAATAACAAAACAACCACCATCTTTCTCTTTATTATCAAACCTTCACCGCAATTAATACCAAAATAACCACCAAACTCCGCCACCTAAACTCTGATCACTGCATTATTTCCAACTCTCTCCATCTTTGTTTTGTCGAAAATTTTTACCTGCAGATGAACCCCAAACCAGTAACAACATTAACTCTCCAGCGACAACACCCAACAACAACAACTCACTCTAAAAATAATTTACGACATCAACTCTCCAACGACAGCATCCAGCAATAGTAACTCACTCCATAAATAATTTTTTCAGATGATAAAATGGTATTGGTCAAGATTTTAATTTGGTATTTAATTGAGGTCATCGTTCGTGGTTCGATTTTAAGACTTCGGGCTCAGATTTTGAGTCTGAATCTAATTTTAAATAGATACCCTGTATTTTCTTTCTTATTAGGAATTTTTTATTCATGCATTTGTGAAATTTAGGAAAAAAATCATTTGTAGCGATTTGTAAAATGTAATTCTTGACCTCTTAGTTGACAAGCATTATGAAGTTGATTTTGTTAAGAAGAGTAGCATATCTTTTTTCTCTTTAAGCTCAAAGGCTATTTTAATAGTGAGATTGGAAAAGAGATTTTTAAAGAGAAGATGGGTTTTAAAAGTTTTGAAAATTAATTATACGTGGTAATTTTTAATTGGGGTTTGCAACCAGATTCTTACATTCACACGCCTAATTTGCGTAATGCAAAAATAACTTACAATTGATCAAAATATATAACTTATATAACTTTTGTAGGGTAATAGATCGCCCACAAAGTTAAAGTATCTTTTTGCAAAAGTCGGACAAGTTCAAAGATTATTTATGTCTTTTCTCAATATAATATGGGGGACTCGAATCTTCCAATCATATAATAAGGGGGACTCAAACTGCCCGATCATTTAAACCCTCGCGTCGACAACTGCAGTTTCCAAAATTGGTCCCTCGGGACCTCACTTTCATGACTCAGCTATACAACCAGTTTTTAAGCCCCATTAAAATATTTATCACACATTCTCATTCATTAAACCATAATATACATTTAGGCATACGTTGTTGGTATCGTCATACCAACTACACTTACAAAGTAACATCATCATGCCATCACAACTCCATTAACTTGGAAAAACGACTTCGTTTGTTCATTAAATCAAACCACCATATTTTAATAATCTCTTTATATCATGTGATTGTTTCGAAAATAGTTCAATGTAATTTTACTCGTACTCAAAATCATTTTCACAAAATTAAGTTGGGGTTATTACTAATTTAATTGTCAATAACAAAATTTAGGGAAATCACAATCCCTTAGTTTATTCATTATACCCATGCATCAAATTGATTTCAAAACCACCATTTAAAACATAATCAATGCATATGTAGACATGAAACATCACATAAACAACAATCATTCAAAAACCCCAACCCATGTTCCTAAACCAACATCAAAACCATATGAAGAACTATTTAAACACATGTTTTCACAAAGTAATAGTTGGGGAAGAATAACATGCCTGACACACTAAGTTTTATGGAGAGTATACAACCCTTGAGCCCTTAGATGACCTAATTCTTGGAAACCCCAAGTATCTTGCTTAAGGGAATCGAGTTATGAATGAGAAATAACCCCCTTGAGTGCTTTATCGATATGGGGTTTTAATTGGGTAAGAAGGAAATTATCTAAAATGCACTCAACTTAAAAGCTAAAAAATTATCGCTTGTGACTACGGGTTACATTGCGACTCGTAATAACACATTATGACTCGTCATCACAATTCTTAGCCAAGACAGTATCATTAGGCACATGTACCGTTGACTCTATGACTTACAACATACGACTCGTTTGGGAACCCTATGACTCATAGGGTCCTAGTTGTCACCAGGACAGCAGCACTTGGAACACATACTGCTTCGACTACGGTTGGGACATCACGACTCGTACTGAGTCCATACGACTTATTGGGAGCTACTCGTACTCAGAACAGAAAACTTAGCCGCACACTGGTCAGGCTATGACTTTGGTCCAACGACTCGTCAAGACTCCCTATGACTCATAAGGGGAGTCATAGTTTAAACAGTGAGGATAAAATTTCAGAAATTTTCAAAGGCAAAAAATCTGGGGTGTTACATTAGGAAATTCACACCTTTTTAATTCATTATCGTGAGTTGTGTCTATATTGATTACTAGATTCTCATTTGTTTCACTATTACGAATGGCTCGAACGAGATCCACGACGGACGAGGGAGAGGTAAAAATTAAATTAAAACATTTTAATAAATAAATAAATAAATAAATAAATTACTTCTTCATCGCATTTTATGTGGTACTGTTTGACCTGACATAATTTTTGTAAAAAAAGACTTTTGAAACTGTGTTCTAAAACAAAACTTAAATGTTTGTGTGGGTGTAAATCATTTCGTTAACGATAAAAGGAGAATTTTTATAATTAAATCGTTTATAATTATAGTAAGATGATATTCTTTTTTAGACAGACTAAAAAGAAAGTATGTCACATAAATGGAATGAAGGGACACTTTTTTCTTTGAAAAGTGTTTTTTTTTAAAAAAACTTTTAATAAAATATTTTTCAAAATAAGCAAATTTAACCACCTGGATAAACAAACTCTTAGGGGTCATTTGGTGTGAGGTATAAGAATAAATAGTCTCGAGATAAAATGAATAATTATTTTATCCTATGTTTGGTGTGAGGTATTAGTTAATAACGAGATTATTTATCCCACCATTTACACCATAATGATGAGATAAGTTATTTCATATAAATGATGGGATAACTAGTCCCAGAATAACTAACTTCGGGACTAATTATTCTGAGATAACTCTTTCCCAACCAAACGACCTCTTACGATACATCTACAATGATCGTTAATGTTGAGTTGCATCTTCTTATTCAATATCTCTTATAAGTATATAAATGACGGTATTGAAGTAATAAATATTATATATACCATACAAAATATTTGTATGTATTTAGGAGACATTTGATTAAAAAATAATTTATTTTAAAATTAGTTATTTTACTTTTAAGATATAATAAAAGTAACACTATAATTTTAAAATAACTAATTTCAAAATAAAATATCTCATATAGTTTAATCTGATCAAATACGAAATAAGCTACTCTAAGGCCTGTTTGGCTATGAAATTCATAATTTTTTGGAGTTAGAGTTGGAGTTGTATTTTACCATAAATATAGATTAAAGTTATTTTTGAAATTTTGTGAGAAAAGTATGAGTAAAAAAAAGTGAAAATAATTAAAATTTATTTTTCACCTTTTTAAATATAATTTTAAAATTGTATTTGAAATTTTCATGAATAAACACATGCTATTTTTATTTTTTCAGAAAAATGAAATAATTTTTTGAAAAAAATAAAAACTTTTCAAGCCCGCACTGCTACTAATAGAATTAATAATAATTTCGAAAGAGCGGCGCACTGCTACTAATAAAATTAATAATAATTTCGAAAGGAGCGGGGACGTTGGTGGGTCCGTCAGGTCCAGTGTATAATGTTCCCACATTCCATACTTTTTGAATCGAACTCACAGAAAGGCGGGTTGGAAGAATTGGTTTGCTAGGGTTTCAGATTACTCCAATGGCAGAAGCTGCTAATGATGAATCTCTAGCGACTGTTGATGCTTCGCTTTGGTGGGACCCATTCACGCACTTGCTCGCTGAACTCGAATCTGTTTCTCTCTCCTCCGACCTCCCTCCCCCTCTGGTAATTCCCATCCACTCTACTCGTGTAAATAGACAAGGAGTATTTATTTCCTGTATATATTTTTTTGGGTGGAATGGAACAAGGAATTTCTTTCGTGGTTTTGAAAAAACGCAGAAAGGTAGTCAATCTATTTCGGGCCTTTGCATAATGGCAATCCTATACCTAGGTGGTTCTTGACTTGAATTACGAGTTAATCTACAATTAATATTTGTTACATATTTCTATGCCTATGTAGAATTGAATAATTCCTACAGCTATCAGTATGTTCTTTTTTCTTTTATGTACTCATTCCAATTTCTTTCAGGAGAAGAAGATTAAGGACAACCATGCATGGTTTTCGGACACAATTTCACTATTTAAGCCACCGAACCAGAAATCAAGGGAGGCTTTAAACGCTAGCCGACTAAAGATTGGTCTACACCAGATCACTGTAGAAACTGATAAAAAAGAAGCAGCCTTGAAAATTAGTTCTACTTTGGTAAAGATCTACTTTTTCTGGACCATGTGCAAATTTTGGCATTGAACACATATATGGGGTCGTTTGGTACCTAGACTAAATTATCCCGGGATTATAATCTTGGGTTACAATCCCTGGACTATTTTACACCATATGGGAGGTGGTATAAAATAGTCCCATGGTTGATAGGATAAGATGGGTTATACCAAGACTAAATTTGGTATTCGATTTATACCATGTTTGGTTGATGGTATAAATTAGTCCCAGGATATATTTATACCATCAACCAAACATGGTAATAAATTTTATCCATGAGATATCTCAAACTTATCCATGGGATATCCCACCTTATACCTCCTACCAAACGAGCCCATAGCGTTGCGTGGATGGTCTGTACTGGTTTGCCAACACAGAGAGGGGTTCAATTCTAACTTTTTTTGTTTGATATGGTGACTATTACAGTTATTCTACTTCTTGCCTTATTTAGTTTCTTGTTGGGATGAAGTTAACTTCTCATATTTTCGCAGTGTTTAGATGAGGTGCAGTCATGTATTCTTGTTCATAGAACGATTAATCAAAAAAGTATTGTTTCTGATGGTGTCTTCCATGGGCTTCCTCATTTGGTTAGTAACTGAATTCCCTTGCTCTTTCATTCTCTGTTTCTACTCATCAGTATTTTGGACAAAAAGTTTTTATTTATATCAGGTGGAATAACTTCTAGCAATTTACCCCAGGGCTTAGTTCAGTGGCAAAGGTTGATGGACTTGTGACTTAGGTCACAGATTGAGCCCTGCGCCATGTGAAATAAGCTTGTTATTTAAGTGGAGAATGGTAGGGAGTGGGCCCAGGGTTGGTTCCAAATGGATCTAGAAGTCATTGGAAAAAAAGAAAAAAGAACTTCTAGCTTGTTGAGGTAAATAGGTAACTTCTAGGTCTATATCTACCCCCACCACCCCCACCCCAACCAAGCCTGGCCGTATTGAAAATTTCAAGTAAAGGAAGTGGCACTTGGTAATTTACTTCAGTGGTAGTCCTTGTTATTCTAGCTTTGCCAATCAGCAAATGTAGTATACTTGCAATTTAATGTTGAAAACGTAGTAGCGTCTTATTCATTATGTTGAACTACTTGTTGCAGGAAACTGTTTGTTCTACTTGTCATTTGTTTCTCTTCTTTTTTACTGTTGTTATCCAGGTCATGCTTCAGTATTATTTGGAACGACAATGTCTGTTAAAGTGCACGCGTCAGATAATCATGCAAGCTTGTGAGTCTTTCTTTTGGTTGGTTGTTGCTTACATCAATGTTATTTTTAAACAGCTGTAGTAGGAGGTGTTCTGTTTTTCGAAAACTTGAATTTACCTTAAACCATATGTAATTTTCTTTGCCTAAAATAGTTGGTTCAGATTCGTAATTGTAGCTCCAAATTTCGTATATCATTTGTAGCTAAGGTGGCGGTTCGGTATTCGGTTCGGTATTTTCATAATTCGAGTTCGGTAATTCGATAATCGGTAAATGAAAGTAGATATCAAATACCACACCATTAAACTTCGGTTCGGTAATTCGGTAATCGGTAAATTAAATTTTGGTTCGGTATGGAATTCGGTATTACCATGTTAAAGTTGGACATGCTTATAGTGATCCTATTTGGTGATAATAGTGGTGATTTCCAACCAACGTTTTGAGAAAAAATTAATTTTGTTTGGTAGTTTTACACCTCTGAATACACAATTTTACGCTAGAAAAAATCAATTTTGTTTGGTCTTGTTACACGTTGATATGTGTGGCTCAATTAATGAAACACCTTAAAACCTATGTTATTGTAGTTTGATCTAGCTCCAAGAAGGGGAGAACTGGATGTAATACGAATAACATTTACATCAAACTGGATGTAACACGAACTGGATGTAAATGTGATGCAAAGTCATAATATTACTTCTTATAAATATGATGAAGAGCAATATATGTTATGTTGTCTGCCAAGTGCTGAGTTTTTCGATAATTTCCATCTGCTGTTGACATGTGAACACAAGGATTAAGAAGGCTTGACCAAGTCCCCTTGGTTAAAGCCATATTCCGACCTATGTTAGGAATATTAGAGTTGGGCAAGTGCAGCCAACAGTGTGGTGTTATGTATCATGTCATGAAGACTTCTTTTCTGTTGTTCCCTTCCACGCCCTTATTTTCATTCTTATCGTGATATTTTCGTCAAAAGTTGTCACATGTTGGTTGCAAGGAAGTTTGCTGTGTAAAGTTAAGAGTCTACTTTATGTCTATGTTTAATAGTTCAAAGTTTGCTTGAGCAATATTCACACAAGTATGTGGCCTTTGGAGTGTGGACTAGGTATGTGGCCTATGGGTCACTTAACTATTATTGGATATTCGAGAAATACCAAATACCAAATGGTAGTAATATTTTTTACCAATCCCGAACCCAAATACCGTAATTTTAAAATTTTACTCCCAAATACCATCCCAAATACCAAATTACCGAATACCAATTACTAAATTTTTCGATTCGGTACGGTAATTTGGTTTATGGTATTTTATGCCCACCCCTATTTGTAGCTAGATACTTTAGGGTAATTCTTAATGAAATCTTTTGTTCATCTTGCTGCTACATTGTGATGTCGAAATGCTGAGAAGCTGGTTGATGTTTTCCTAAACTTAGTTCTGGTGTTGCAAAGGAGAAAAACTTAGAGCAGTGAACATCAGGAAGATAGTGTAATTTAAATGCGGGTTAGTCATTAGTGAAGAAAGGTGCAATAGAACAAAACCAATAGAAAGAAAATGTATGTAATGCAAGAAAACTAACTATAATTGCAAAATATATTAAAAAATATAGCCAGTTACAATTGTTGTAAATGGTTTATGACAGCTTTCTGGGTTGATATTAATGATATGATATTTGATTCTATTGAAAAAAGATCAACAAGTACAATTTAGTGTAGTGGACATATCTTTTGATAAAGACAATTAAGTGAAATAAAGTTTAAAAATCATTATATGATTTTAATTCAGATGCAACGATGTAGTTTAAATTTTTTACTCATATTTATCAACTAGTTTACAACAACTACACCTCAATCTGATAACACAGTGAATGAGAATCCCTAAACAACAGTATGAACTTAAAATCATTGCGGAAGCAAAAGTTAGGAAATGATTTGGAAAGACTGAACAAGAATTAAAAGATATGAGAAATTCAAGGAAATGGTTCCAAGGACATCCAAGAACGCAAGTTCTAAGGATGGACAAGATCCAAATAACAACGAATAGGTTGACAAATTGGTTATTGGATGAACCAAACACCTTTACGTGGGAAACTAATCAAATTTAGAGGGTAATTGGCCATGAAAACCAAAAATAAATTCACTTTATTTGGAATTTTTAAAGTTGAAGTTTTGTTTGGCCATAGTTTTTGCAATAAATATCTAGAATATAAACATATTTTATTTGAAAAACATGAAATATAATATAAATGGAGTTATGAAAATGTAAAATTTAGAATTTTTTTATAAAGTGAAAATAAGTAAAAGTGAAACTAGGATTTTGGTTGTTTTCCAAATTTACGATGATTTTCAAATAAAGTGATTTTTTTTTGGGAAAAAGTAAAAAATTTTCATGGCCAAATGAGTCGTTAGAATCGGATCTTGACCGTTTTGTGAGAAATGTTAAACAACAATTAATATGAGTACTAATCACCTTCTAAGAATACCAAGGAGAAATCAAAGATATCAAAAAACAAAGAATACCAAGGAGAAATCTTACTACCTTGAAACTATGAACTAGTTAGGTTGAAAGATAGATCCCTAAGGGATCGTTTTGTATATAAGAATAGTACTGTATATGCTGTATTATAAATAGCACTTATTTCGTAGTTTTTATAAATTTTTTATTTGTTTTCAAAAACACCCTTCACAATTATGCATTAAAATACAGTGGAAAAAGTTTGAGGGGAAATTGTGTCTTTAGCTATGTTGCGCGGACTCTTCGGTTTTGCTGCTGAACTCGTCTTGACACGAGACTGACGCGGGTGCGGGTGCTTCCATCGTCTTAGATTCGGTAAAAACGATTTCGGATACGTTGACCAAAATCAAGAACAAATTTGAGGGAAAACATTAGATTATAGACCTGGAAAAAGTTCGATCGGTGACTTACCTGGAAAAAGACCGATCGACGACTTACCTGGAAAAAATCCGACCGATGACTTACTCGGAAAAAGTTCGGCCAGCGACTTTACCGACGACTATAAAGTTGACAAACAAATCCAATTTTAGTTGTCGATGTCTTGGGGAAGAAAGAAATAGTCATACTTCTGGAACTAGTCGAACCAAAGGAGTAATTACAAATTGTTGATGTGATTGGGGAAGAAATAGAGATCTCACGTCTTGGGGAAGAAAGAGATTGTGTTGATGTCTTTATATTTATTCCTCAGAGTATAAAAAGAGTCGATGTTGGTTGTGTCTTTATATTTTTTAATTCTTTATAATATAAAAAGAATCCATATATAATTACATATAGTAAAATAATATTTTAGTTAGAGTATAATCCCACACTAAAAGCACATCAAGTGACAGCACACTCACCAAAAAGTGGATTCTGATTTGTATGTGATATTACCATAGCATTGAAAAAGTACTCGTATCCATACTCGGATTCGCACCCTCGAATCTTAAAATTTAAATTTTGATGAATCTGACTCTTGGATCCATACTCGTCTCAGATATCCACACCTGAGATATCCACACCTGAGTCTGAGCAACTCAGGTCTTTAGCCATGCTAATGCATGCATTAAAACCCCTTGCATCTATACTATGGATTCCGATGTATTAGTTAGTTATACATACCTCAATTCCAAATAGAGTGTACAATTAATAAGTTTGAAAAGCTGTTCAGACGAACACCCGAGGGTGTGGCCTAGTGGTCAATGAAGTAGGTTGGAAACCTGAGGTCTTAGGCACAAATCCCAGCAGAGACAAAAAAAAATTAGGAGGTGATTCTTTCCATCTGTCCTAGCCTTGGTGGACAAAGTTACTTGATATCTTTTGCTGATGGGAGGAGGCAGGTATTCCTTGGATTTAGTCGAGGTGTGTGAAAGTTGACCCGGACATTACATCTATAAAAAAATGTATCAAACAAGGCACTTGTAATACATAAAGCTAATGCATACATTATTTTTTCTAATAATACATTATTTTTTCTAATGCACTCTACCAAACGACCCTAAGTAATCTGCCACGAAGGTTCAAAAGAACTCTCAATATATTATATTCTTCAAAATCTTATTTTCATGAATGAACGAAGCACCCCTTTATATAGTAGTAAAGAAGAGGCCGGTCAAAGAAAAAATAAAATGGAAGTGATATTTCCTTGGGGCATAGAAGGCTTGTCCATGAATGAGGTCAACATAGAATTAAACAACTCTTAAATGTACATTCTAGAAACGAATAACAGTAGATTTGGGCTGCAGTATTTTCTCCATTTGGGGCAGATTTGGGGCCCATTCCATGTTATCATGTACTTTAATTTGGGCCTCCAAATAGATGTTAGACTTGGATAAAATATCTTAATTGGGCTGAAGCTCTTCTTCCATCATAAGGCACTTTTTGATTGCTGATTACAACCCATTGGGCTTGTCTTGAAGTTTCCTTGTTTGAGATCTTTGTCACGGGAGTTCTTGGAACTTCCAAAGCTTCATCAATGTCCTTTAATGACGTTGAGCTGACATGCTATACAATCCCAAACAAGTTGGGGTTGATTTATGAATCTTTACTGACCATGTTCCATATTTAAATTCATCTCAGTCTAACATTGTCCACAATAAAAACAAAAAGTACTAGATATTCTATATGTTTTAACTGGCATAAGAATCTCTAGTAAAGATAAAAGACTCCTAGAAAGCATAGGACCTAAAGTGAACTTATTAACATGACAAAATATATTCCCAATTAATTGGTATCGCCTGTATAAATTGTTTTCGTCTGTCTTGCCCTATGATTCTCTAAGTTTGCATTGATTCCAAGAGATTGGAGGTATTTCTTATGCAAAAAATGTAGTCTCTTATTTCAATTACTAATATATTTGTTAATAACGTTTGTGGAACTGTTTCTATAAAAAGGAATAATGTTTGGTGAACACTTAACATATCATTTTGTTGGCTGTATTTATTGTTTATTAATGACCACCAACACAAAACCCTGGATGATGACCCCCCCCCCCCACCCCCCCCCACCCATATAATAGACCTTTAAGGACACTGCTTAGTTCTTACTTGATTTTACTATGCCACCTTTTTAGTACACTTTAAGTGTCAATTACGGTTTCCAAGTGAGAAATGTAAAATATGTAAACCCAACTTTGAAAGGTTTGCTTAGATTTGAGTATATAATTGCTTCCATGGCGTTTAGATGTACTTGTAGAATTGGTGCAACTAGAAATGCTTTGATCCTTGAGTATTGTCTTAAAATTGGACATTGAGTTCTGCATTATCCCCTTGTCTTTGTTAGAAGGAAAATATTTGCTGTTGAGGAAAATGAGAACTCAGAAACATGGCAGGCATCTATGAACACTTGAGTACTTGTGCATTGGCATGGATATTAGGCCTGATTTCAGGAGAGGCTGATATTTTCACATCACTTTTTTCCTATAATTTGCAGTTTTAAGTTAAATTAGAGAAAATGTACTTTATTATCTTATTTTGGGATTTCCTGTGAAGTGTTTCTTCAAAAGGAAAAAGCAGCTTTCTATGAGATTAAGTTCAAGAATTAATCGTTGCTTCTATCTCTTGATTAGTTTTTTGTTGGAGTAAGAATGAACTGAAGATCTCTCTTTGAACTTACAGTTAATCTTCATTTGAGACTCTTGTCATAGCTTGATATCTTCAAGTTTTAACACGACAATGTGAAAGTCCTACTCAATGATCTGTTTAAATGTTTTGTCAATCTTGATCTTTTCTTACTCTTTTGGATGCTTCTTTTAAGTTCTGAGTACATGTAAAAACGCTTTTGAAAATTATATCTATCTTTTTTTATTACGTTTTGTTTCTCTAACATGTCTCCACCATACTTGTAAAGCATTGTATAAATGCATGTATTTCTTATCTTATTTGCCTCCTAATGCAGTATATATCGCGACAAGATCTCAAGATGCTTCAATTGTAAATGTGTCACAGAAATTGATTTCTGACGGACTAGTTCGGAAATTGTTTTCTGTCCTGCTGGAGAATCTATCCTCCAACTTTCCTGAGAACATGGTAAACTATGTTGTGTATTCAGTATTCAGAATTGAGGTTGTCTAAGCTCAACACCGGTTGTGGTAATAAAAATGCTGGCAAGTTTGTGCATGCATCATGCATGTAATTAAGGGATCAGATTAAGCACTTAGGGGTCGTTTGGTTGGGAATGTAGTTATGCTGGGATTATTTTTTATTGAGTGTTTGGTTTGTTGTATTCAAAGTAATATGCATGGTATAATTTCTAAGAATAAATTAACTGATTACCAAACTACCCTCTATCTTATTTAACTTTTTTTTTATATATATATTTCTTTTCAAACTTTAAATATTTATTCTTAAAAATAAAACTTTCATCTTATTTAGCTTAATTTTTGTGTGTGTGTGTGCATTTTCATGATTATATCGTGTGTATTTTAAAAATAAAACTTTCTATCTTATTTAGCTTTAATTTTTTTGCGCGTGCCTTTCGATGATTATGCCGTGTGTGTTTGAAAAAAAATCTTATTATATCTTATTTAGTTTGAAATAAAAACTTCCAACTTAAGTTTGTTAAAGTAAAAGAGAATTTGTTGTTTATGTCATTCATTTAAACATATATCACTCATATAATATAGAATATTAAAATTTACTCTCTCTCTATCATAACGTTCACTGACCCCAGCCACCCCTACCTCTACGTCACTGACCTCCAACGGTTGGCGCTGTCTCCGGCGACGACGTAGCTACGCCGGTAATAGGTAAGGGCTCTCCCTCCCACGATCCTCTCTCCCCCTAGATCTCCCCGTCCCTACTCCCTTTTCTCTCCTTTTTGCTTTCTAGACACGGCTATCGCCGACGACCTTAGGGTTTCGCTGGCTCGACTCGTTTCCGAAGAAGGGTAAGAGTGGCAGCATTGGTAGAGCAGGTTGGTAAGCAGATAAGCCAGCACCCAGTTCCGGCAAGGTCACTTCGGCGACGTACTGGCGGGCTTGTTCCGGTGACCTCTTTACCGAAAACCTAACCAACAACACATGGGACTATATTGGTGACATCTAAACCACTGATTTCTTTTAGTTACTTCGTTTAGTTATGTTGGATTGTTTTTGTCTCGTTCCTTCTACCTTTACTGCTTATTTAATTTCTTTACATCTATTGAATTCTCTTGAATTTGTAATCTGTGGGATTGACTTTTTCTTGCTTATCCCATCTGCTTTGCGTGTGCCTTGTTTCCCGTTGTTGCTTTGTATTTTCCTTCTAGTGTTTTGTACTTTAGCTACTTCCGACGACTTAATTTCTGTGCATTATCCTGCTCGTCTACTTTCCCTGATTATTTCATCTCCTGAACGCTTCTAATTTGTGCGGTTGACTGTTGCTTGTTCATTACATCTACGTTGCGTATGCCTTGTTTTTCCTGTCATTGCTTTGTATTCCCTGTTGTTGTTATTACTATCGCGGTTATTTTCTTGGTGTAGTGGCTGTGATTGTTGATGGTAGAATAGGGTCATGTCCGAAGGGGCCGGGGCCGGGGCCGGGGCCGGGGCGGGGGCAGTGTTATGGGTGGGAGACGAGAGTAGGGCAGGTAGGGGAGTAGGGGCTAGGTCTAGCGTTAAGGGCGGTAGAGGAGGGCGTGTCGCTAGAGTTGATAGGCTGAGGGTTGGGTCTTGGAATATAGGGACTCTCCAGGAAAGTCTATAGAGCTGGTAAAGATTCTGAGAAAGAGAAGATCAATATGGCGTGTGTCCAGGAGAATAAGTGGGTAGGGTCTAAGGCTAGGGATGTGGATGATTACAAGCTTTGGTACTCTGGAAGTGAGAGGCGTAGGAATGGAGTTGTTATCTTAGTAGATGAAGAGCTTAGAGGGCGGGTAGTGGAGGTGAAGAGGATAAGTGATAGGCTGATGTCTATTAAGTTAGTTTTTGAGGGGTTTACCCTGTACGTGTGAAGTGTGTATGCGCCGCAGGTGGGCTTGGGTGGGGAGGAGAAGTTGCGGTTTTGGGAGGACTTGGATGAGGTGGTTAGAGGCGTGCCTAGCTCTGAGAAGATTGTTGTAGCAGGTGATTTTAATGGACACATCGGGGCATTTCCGGGAGGCTTTGGCGATGTGTATGGTGGTTTTGGTTTCGGGGAGAGAAATAAAGAGGGAGTTGCTCTGTTGGAATTTGCGAGGTCCTTTGGGCTGGTGGTGGTGAATTCGAGCTTTCCAAAGAAGGATGGTCACCTGATCATCTTCCGAAGCGCGATAGCCAAGACCCAAATTAACTTTTTGCTTCTTAGGAAAGGGGATAGGGGGTTGTGTAAGGATTGTAAGGTCATTCCGAGTGAGAATCTTTCGACTCAGCATAGGCTCTTGGTGATGGACTTGGGAATAAAGGAGGGTAAGAAGAGTAGGGGTGAGGAGGGCCGACCGAGAATTAGGTGGGGCGGCTTGACGCCGGTGAATGCACGGGAGATAGGGGTGAAGTTGACTGGTATGAGGGTGTGGAAGCGTAGGGGAGACATAGATGGTAGGTGGGATAGGGCGGCTACGTGCATCAAGTAGATTGCTAGCGAGGTTTTGGGTGTGTCTAGGGGCCGGGCCGGGCACCATAGGGGGGATTGGTGGTGGAATGATGAAGTAAAGAAGAAAGTGGAGACTAAGAAGGGGGCCGTATGCAAAGTTGGTTGAGAGTAAGGATGATGAAGAGACGCGGGTTTTTAGGGAGGAGTACAAGCTAGCAAGGAAGAAGGCTAAGCTTGCCGTTACGGCAGTTAAGACGACAGAGTTTGAGAGCTTGTATGTGGGGTTAGAAGAGAAAAGAGGGAAAAAAAAGGTTGTTTTGACTGGCTAAGGCTAGGGAGAGAAAGGGCCGTAACCTAGACCAGATGAAGTGCATTAAGGGGGAGGATGGTAGAATTTTTGTGGAGGATGGTCATATTAAGAAAAGGCGGCAGTCGTATTTTCATAGGCTTTTGAATGATGAAGGGGAGGGAGTTATTGAGTTGGGTGAGCTGGAGCATTCGGATAGGAAGATCTGGAGGACGCGTATTAGGATAGAAGGCTAGTGGCTTTTTCTGTAGGTAGGATAGAGCGTTACTTGGCCGGTGCAATATTTTTGTTATGCTGCATTACGATTGCTTACTATTCTTTGTTTACTACTCCTTATAGGTGGCGTATTTATGTCATGCCATATTATTCCATGCTTTGTGTACATTTTTGATGACTTATCTTATCTTGAGCCGGGGGTCTATCGGAAACAGCCTTGCTACTTCTCCGGAGGTAGTGGTATGGACTGCGTACATCTTACCCTACCCAGACCTCACTATGTGGGAATACACTGGGTTTGTTGTTGTTGTATACAATATTAAGAAAACGAGCTGCAGCACGTTGAGTGAACTTGCAAGGCATTTGCCAAAATAAATAAATAATACTTATTTGTAGAGGAAATCTTTTATTTGTATCAAGAATCACCTTTTTTAATAAATAAATAGAGGCATTTTGCCCTATAAAGTTACTGCTTACTAATAGCTACATGTAAGTAATAATTCATAAAAAGTACAATTAATAATCTGAATACATAACTAGTTTACCTGCTAGGCTGCTACACAACTTAATATACATTTAGAAATTTTATTTGAATATAGGTAGGGGTAATTTTGTCCTTTTATAAATTTATTCCAAAGATAAATTATGTGGGATTGTTATCCCACCAATTGAGTGGATAACTTATCCCGGTACTATTTATTAGTCCCGGGATAAGTTATCCCGAATATTGCCAACCAATCATGCATTAAATTTTTTTTATCCCGGGATTATTTGCTTTAGCACCTCACACCAAACGACCCCTTAGTGATAGATATATGTTGATGTCTTAACCACTAAGAATGGTTTCTTGGCTTTTTGTCCACAAAAAAGCAAAATAAGATAGTATGAGTGCTTTATCTGCGAAGAAAAAGGATCGTGAAACTTCACCTACAGAGGTGACTCCACATAGTTGTTCAATTTTCATGGTCTGTTTTCTTCTAATAATATATAATGATTTGAATACTCGTGTATTAGAAAGGAATACATCTTTTACCTTTGAAAGAGAGAAAAAAAAAGAATGGCCTGCACTGTTGGATCATGATGCATAACATGAAGAAAGAAGAACTGTTTTCTTGGTAAGTAATTAAACATTTTATCAATACTTGCACTAAGCCAGCACCATAAGTTGTAATTACAGATTGTGCTAATCTTTCATTGTATGTAGAAATGTATGTTCATCATGTACAATAACAAGGTTGCACAAAAAACCTCATAAAAATAACCATCTTCGTTTAAGGCTATGTATGTATCCTCTGTTGCTTTCTTTCAAAAATCCTGCTATTTCTTTCAAGCCATATAATCCACCAAAGGACGGTTTCGTAAGCCTCTAGGGGAATTGGATCTGATGTAATTGAGTATAATTACACAGTTTGACTTGTTTGGATGACCAGGTAATTGAGTGTAATTAGCTATGTTGCACGGACTCATTGGTTTGGTTTTGCCGCCGAACCCGACGTGATGTTGGTGCGAGCGCGGGGTGTGTCTTCGATTCAGTTGAACGAATTCGGAGATGTTGACCCAACATCAAGAATAAAGTTGGCTGTCGTTGTCTGAAGGGAGAAAGATTGGGGACCATAATTATTATCATCGACGGAAAGGAGAAAATCGACGACTATTGTCATTGTCGGAAGGGAGTAATCTGGTGATTGCTGTCATCGTTGGAAGCATTGTTGTGAAAAGCGATGAAGCGCTTGCTTTAAGCGTGAAGCGAAGCGAAGCGACAGTGGGTCGCTTTTTACACTTGAAGCGTTGGGGCGAGAAAAAAGCTCTCGCTTTAGGTCCAGAAGCGATGAAGCAAAAAAAACGCAGAAAAGCTTACTTAAATGGATATTTAAGTTTTTTTTTTTAAGGGTTTTATTGCTTTATTTAATTAATTTTACTTAAAGCCCTTAAGTGACTGTACAACAACTGCATTGTTGCTAGTGCAACTTTTCTGGAACAACTGCTGAAGGTATGCGACTTCTTCTCTATTTCTCCTCTTTTTCTTCTTCTTCTTCTCTATTTCTCTTCTCCTCTTCCTAGTAGGGTTTTCTAGTTTTTTTTCTTCTTCTCTATTGCTCTTTTTCATCTCTGTTTTTTCTCTCTTCTTCTTCTCTGTTTTCCAATTCTGTTTTACTTTTTTTTTTCCGCTATATGTAATCTGACTTCAAACTTTGTTTTTTTCTTTTTACCTTTTTTTTTGTTGTATTTAATCTGACTTCTAGCTTTGTTTTTCTTCTTTTTACTTTTTTTTTTGCTGTATGTAATCTGAATTCTGTTTATTAGTATATATTTTTAGAATAGAAGTTCTAAACTTTTTGCTGTATGTAATATGAATTCTGTTTATCAGTATATCCTTCTTGAGGAATAATATGTAGAATAGAAGTTCTAAACTTCTTTCTGATTGTTGGTTTCTCTATTTGTGTTGGTTGATTAAGACGCAAGACTGATTTTTTTAGTATTTTAGTAGTTTGCTTGAATGCTTGTTTTTTTTTTAATTTGAGTATTGAAAGATTATGTTATTTTATTTCTTATTGCTCTGACTTCTATTTTTATGTGTCTTATTCCTTGTGATGTTATGCCATCCCTCTTGCTTCTTATTTAATTACACTTTGGTCTACTTTTCTTTAACTTGAGCTGGGGGTCTATCGGACCCTACTTGGTTGGGAATACACTGGGCTTGTTGTTGTTGTTGAAAGATTATGTTATTTATTAAGCTCTTGGTTATTTATTTATGCATGTTTAATATTTTAAATTTTGTACTAAATAGCGCTTTAATGAAAAAAAGCGTGCGCTTCACACTTCTCGCTTTTGTGAAGCGAGCTCTCGTCGCTTTTTTTCGCCTCTCGCTTTTCAAAACACTGGTCAGAAGGGAGAAATCGGACGACTTCTGTCATCGTTGGAAGAAAGAAATCCGGCGACTGTAATTGTTGTCGTTGAAATTTGAATTGTTACGGGGAAGAATGACGTTAGATCTATTCAGTGGATTTAATAATTATTTTATTTTTAAATATAAAAGGATTTTTTATATTAACATAGTAAAAAAATATATGTGCATTTTGGTTTCCCAAAAATACCAGTACATACTCTGTAGTACTCCTAATTGAAAAGGCAAAGTACATCGCGAGGCCCCTCAACTTGGCGCCATCTTTCGCTTTGGCACTTAAAGTGGACGTTGTTCATTATAGGCACCTCAACTAGCATACGGCTGTGTCATTTTGACACCTTTTTGCAGAGTTGGCATGACGTGTGTATTACACCTACATGAAGGTGCGTGGAAGCGTTTTTTCGACTGATGTGGCGTCCAAGTTGGTCCACAAATAGTATATTAACTCAAACCTTCTACCTCATTTTTATCCACCATTTTTGTCAATCTTAAGCTTATTTAATGATAAAAATTGTTAAGAAAATTTAAAAATTGTATACGCATTTAAGGGTTCGTGAAGATTAGATAATAACCACTAGTTTTTTTTAGTCGTTTCTTTTCTTTTCAAGCATTAAAAATGGAGAAATAGATTTAGTTAAAGGCAATTTTTTTTGGTGTCATTTATTAATTGATTGATTTTTGCCTTTTACTGGTTTATATCTCACTTCTGTGTATGCTTTTTTTTTTTGATTGTTTGGTTTGAGATATTAATAATTTTGTTTAAAGATGGTTGGCGGATTATTTTAGCTTCATCCCAAATTGAGCTTGATGCAACTCTCTTTTTTTGGTTCCCATTTCCCCGCCTTTAATAACAGTTGTGTCACTTTTAGTTT
>NC_061121.1:158125650-158172898 GCF_002878395.1 Capsicum annuum | reverse complement strand
TCCTTCTAACACTTTAACATTTTCTTGATGCCTTTTAATGAATCTACTTCATAAAAAAAACTACAGGTATCAGAAAATTCATTTTAAGAGCAGTGTGACCCAGAACCTTGTTTTCCTATCATTTACAAGAATGAAGCCCATATTCCAACACCCTCTTATCAAGAGAATTTTTACTCTACGATGTCCTCCTTGTTGAATCTCCAGTGTGACATTTCAATTATAGTTATGGCTCCTCAAGTTCTTGACTCTTAGATCCCTATTTATTTATCTCTAGTAATTATTAATTGTCTGCCAATTAACTAGTGTGGAGTATTGAGATTGTTTGTTGCCTTTCCAGAGAAAGTCTATTTCAAATGAAGGATGGTGCCTGAAAAAGAGACATTGTATAAGTTGGAAGTGCGCTAAGAACACTGTTGCAGTGTAATTCTACCGCCCTAAGATTGTTATTGTTTCTTCCAATTTGCCAACCGTGCTCCATCTTCAAGACCTCATCCAAATTTATGTTTATCCCTCAAAGGCAAGCCTAAATATTTTGTCAGAAGGGAACCAATATTGCGCTGCACAAAGTTGTTTAGTTGGCTGAGGTTTGACATGTTGTTAATGGGAACAGACAACTCTTTGAAAAGTTAATGTGTAGTCCCGTGACGCTTCAAATAAAGATTAAGTCATCCTCCAAATTATAACTTGATATTTTTCTGCATCATACATAATCAAAGAATTATCGGATGTAAAAAGTGAGAAATTTTGGGATTCCATGTACCCCTACAGTCTACATGAAAACCAGAGATCCAGTTGGACTGAGCTGCATTATATATCATTGCTCAGCCCCCTCCATGCCTACAACAAAAGAAAGGAGAAAGCGGATATCCTTGTGTTAACCCTTTCTGAGGTTAAGAATTCATTTGGAGTACTGTTAATGAGACCGGAAATTTATACTCTTGATAAGAATAAACTCATCCAATTAATCCATTTGCTACCACAGTTCAGTTGATTCATTGAACAAAAAGTTCCAATTTACATGATATAGCGCCTTTTGAATTTCCAACTTGCAAATTATCCCAGACTTTCGTGATCTCATCCTTGAATTCAAGCATTCATCACAAATCAAGGCACCATCTGTAATGTTTCTATCACTGAGAAATGCCATTTGGTTGGAGTTGACAAGACTGGGAAACACATTTAAGTCCATTCGCCAATGCTTTAGAGAATAGCTTATTGAAGCTATTTATGAGGCAACGAGTAAAAGATGAAGATTTACGAAACTTGGAAGCGGATGTGAGATGTGGTCTTCTATGACTTTCTAATAAGTTAACTGAAAGTAGTTGGAGATTGTGAACTTGTTGCTCCAAGGGCATCAAGGAAACATGTGTATCAAGTCAAATTGGAAGCCACGTCAAGACAGTTCTACACCTTCACTCCCGCATAAGTTACACCTTCTTTCTTTAGTTAGAAATTTATTGGTTGCAGTAGATAAATTTGTAGTTTTGTCTTCATTACATGAATGGCTGAATTAGCTTGGCAGCAAGCGTTCTGTATTTCAGATAGACTCCATCATTGCCTAAATTCTTTATATCAGTGTTCTAGATTGTACTTTCTTCTGCATTTTCATTTTTAGTGCAATCTGTTATTTTTCATCATTTTGTTGATTTGATTACCTGCTTTGTCATATTTTTTAATTGATTACCTGCTTTGTCATATTTTTTAATTGATTACCTGCTTTGTTGTGCAAATAGGATGTTGACCTTTATACATTGTGGGCCGAGGCAATGGTAACTGAAGACAATCTTATATTGGATGTTCTTTTCCTCATATTTTACGAGTTCAGCCCATGCACTGGTGAACTGTGGAAAAAAATGTGCTCACTCTATGAGGTACTTCATTAAAGCTTCAGTTGCAGTTATTAAGACTTGCATATTTACTGACTCTAGCACAATCTATTTCAGGGATTCATTTCAAATTCTTATAATTTTGGGAAGTTAGCTGTATCAGCCGAAGCGGTTGCCTCTATTTATCATGCTAAACTGCAGCTGCTTCTTATCCTCATAGAAACTTTGGATTTGGAAAATCTTTTGCAGATGGTTCATGATGAAATTCCGTTTAGGTTGTCAACAGTTCGGCAGCTCTGTGCTTTCCATTAGTTGTACTTTTTTTTTGAAGCATGTAACTTTGTATTCTAGGGCATGCTGGCCACCTCCTAAAGTTTACACTTAATAGAGACTAATTACAGTAATCCTGTGAAGTCAGTGAACTGAATTTTCTGTTCCATACATTGTTCTAATCCTGTGAAGTCAACTAACTGAATTTCATGTTCCATAGTTCTTTACACCAAAAACATAAAGAAGTGATTACTTTCCACTCGATCTTCTGTATGAAGAAGCTCTCTTTGCCTTCAAATATCCTTTCATTTCTTTCTTTCCAAATGTTCCACCAGATACAGACATGTACTGTTTCCACCAAATCTTCTGGCTCTTGCTACCTCCCTTCCCAATCCAACAACTTCAAAGATCAGTATGCTCTGGCATAGACCAGTTTACCTTAGCCAATTGATGAATAATGCCCACAATTGTTCTGTGACAGTACAGTGTAGGAAAATGTGGTTGTTTGTCTCTAGAGCCTCCTTACATAATGAGCATCTTGAAGCAATGTAGATACCCTTTTTCTGTAGTGCTTTATGAGTCAACAAGCTCTTCTGACAGCAAGCCAGGTGAAGCATTTCACCTTAGTTGGTGCCACTCTTCCAGCCTCGAGTGGGGACCAAATCTCCTGTACTTTGACTTCACGATTGGTGCATATTGAGAATAGTCTAGGAAACAATGCCTGCAATGCCCCTTGTATTTGCAATGCCCATCCCGTGCTTTGAACTTTTACCTTCAAAGCTAACCAGAAAGCTCTAATGGTACTCCATTCCCCGCACACCAAATGTATTTATAACAATATTTGTGCACCATAGTTCAGCTTGGCCATATTTATGTTGGATCACTTCTTTCCATAAAGCATGGTCTTCCTGGTTATATCTCCATCACCACTTCATGAGTTGACTTTTAGCTTTAAGTATTTTACCCCCAATCTCCATGCATTCTGCTTTGCTGGAGTAATTTCCATTTCACAAATTTAAATCCTTTGCCCACTTTATTTCCTTGCCACAATGCGATTGACATCGAATAAGAGTCCGCATGGGAGGAGTGATCAGATTATATTATATTGGGGGTCTCCAAAGTGTCCAAAGCTTTGACCACCTTGCTAGGTATAGGGAATAAAGACATCACATAAGTAGGTAAAGCATCTAACACTGAGTTGTTTAGGGTGAGCCTTCCTCCCGAGGAAAGGAGGTACCGGGACTTCCAAAGTGCTAATTTCTTCAGTGTCTTTCTATAATGCTATCCCAAATTTCCACAGCTTTATGCTTTGAGCCCAACGGCATTCCAAGATAAACTGTAAGCAAGTTCTCAATCCTCCACCGTAGCCAATCCCGAGTCCCACTTTGTCCCGGATAACCTCATTTCTAATCCGATCCCTCCTAGTATTTTCACACATCAATCACATGATCCTCATTTCCGCTACGTTCATCTTTTGAATGTGAGAGCTCTTGACTGACCAACACTCCGCCCATACAACATAGTTTGTCTATTCATCACTTTGTAGAACTTGCCGTAGTTTTGGTGGCACCTTCTTATCACACGGATGCAAGCCTCCATTTCATCCACCCTGCACTAATATAGTGTATCTTCGTCAATCTCTCAATTTCCTTGGATAACAGGGCCAAGATACTTGAAACTTCCTCTCATATGGATGACTTGTGTATCAAGCCTCTCTTTTATATTGGTTGAGAATTAGCTTTATTTATAATATCACTAGCAGCATACCAAAATTAGATTCGTCATTATTGGCACTTCTGCTTATTGGTAAAGCAGTTTTTCATAGTGGAATTAGACCACCTGACTATTCCACACATCATATGTAATGATGTGTCACTATCACAAATTCACGATCATGGTTTCGGATGAAATGTATTCTAGTCCAACTCCTTTTGAGTATAAAGAGCTTTTCTCTTAGTCATGTTGCAAATTATGTGATATCTTTTTTAAATCACGGAGGGCAATTTTGTTGCTTTTCCTGCTGGATTCTTGACCTCATGAGAAAGAAGATCAAATTGGGCTGAGTACCTTTAAACCTTCTGTCTTGCTTTCTCATGTTCTTATGGGTTCTTCAACTTCTCTCAAGATTTTCTGTTCACAGCTAGCAATGTTGTTGAGGTATGTTTGTCCTATTACTTACTGGCTTAATGACTACCTCTTTTTTAAACCCAGGCAGGGATATGATACATTTTCATTGTCGGAGGTGCAAGAGATTGATGCTATTGTGTCCAGTTTTGATGTTTTGGAAAATAAAGAATCAGGACCATTGATTTTGGCATGGGCAGTTTTTCTCTGTCTAATTTCATCTCTTCCAGAAAAAGAAGAAAACAATATACTGATGGTCTGTTGCGCTCATATTTGTGTAATTGACTTGCTTGTGCTTTATCAGGAAGCTGTAAGTTTTGACATTACTTTGGATGTCTTAATGCTGTCTCAGGAGATTGATCATATTGGTTATGTTCGTCAAGCTTTTGAAGCTGGATCTTTGACTTCTTTTCTTGAAATTATTGAAAATGATATACTGAGGGATTTTGATGTGAGTGAATAGCTTGTTTATTCATTATATATACAAATTTTATCTTTTACCCATCTGACCTGTCATATTCAGGTGATGCATTATATCATTTCATCTTTGCTTTGACATTTGTTAGTATTTTCAGGGTCCTGTTGCTGGTTTTAGAAGCGTTTTGCGGACATTTATAGCAGCATTTATTGCTTCTTATGAGGTCAATCTCCAGGTAATTTAATTTTAGAGAATTCATTGCTTTTTAAAGGAAAACACATGTTTTCTCTATTATCTTGCCTTTTCTGTTTTGCAGTTGGAGGATGGTAACCTGAAATTGATCTTGGATATTCTTTGCAAAATTTATGAAGGAGAGGTTTGGATGATTTTTGTGTTTTTGAGCCTTCAAGATTGTATTATTTTCAGTAATTCATGGAGACTATTGCTGTATATGGTGCAGGAGTCCCTTTGTACTCAGTTTTGGGACAGGGAAAGTTTTGTTGATGGTCCTATCAGGTGCCTTCTTTGTAGCTTGGAGGGTGAATTCCCATTTAGAACTGCTGAACTTACACAGTTGTTGTCTGCACTTTGTGAGGGAGCATGGCCTGCGGAATGTGTGTAAGTAACATAGATTTTCTCTAGGAATCATGAAGGATCCTTTTGTTTATGTGGCTTGTAGAATGTGTTATGAGAAATTATGTTGATACGTGTCTTGAACAGGTTTAACTTTCTTGACAAGTCCACTGGATTGTCATCTCCTGTTGACGTTGATCTCTGTTCCATAGTGGATGATGCTTCTCAGACTGTTATGGTGCTCCAACCATTACACCTTCCCGGGATTGAGGGTCTGGTCATTCCTAGCGGAACCCATGGTCATCTGTTAAAAATGATTGATACGAATATTGCTCTAGTTAGATGGGAGGTAACTATAACTGTTGTTTACTCCATTTCACTACTACTCCCTCCATTCCCAAATAATTGAATTGTTGGGGTATAACACACCCATTAAGAAAAATCTTTTAGGACATAAATTGTAGGATACTTTCCACTATTACCCTTTTAATTGTTCTTAAATTACTCTCCTAGAAAATGTCAAGTACTTAAACTTCATTAAATGAAAGTGTAAAATTGGAATAAATTTCCAACATGTCTCTTTCGAATGAACAATTTTTATTTTGGACATTGAAAAATAGCTCAACAATTCATTTATTTTGGAATGGAGGGAGTATTAACTTTTTAAACTGTTAAATTCTTTCTGCCAATATCTTGGGAGCAAGCTATGTTGAAGTTTCGAAAGTTGGTACTTTTCAGGAGCTAATTGTGCTACATTCTCCTTTATTTTCATGCATATCTGTTAGTTTCTTAGTGTTTACCTATGTTTGATAAAATTCGTATTGTGACTTTTGCTTTTGCAAAATTCTATTACGGACATAGCCATGCTTCGCTGCTTAGAGCAGTGTTGGATGTGTATCTTTGACTGTTTTATTTTCGTTCTGTTTGGTTGTGTGCAAATTCGATAACAAATAGAATATGAAGTGCAAATTCTTTTTCTTTTGAACTGGTAAAGTAGTACTAAGTTAATGCCAGTGGAAATACAAATTTGGAACCATTTTGTACAAAGCAAAATAAAGAAGATTCCACACATACAAAGTCCTACTCATGTAGTGAGTTTAGAAGTCAAGCATACTGTGAGAAATATAAGAGAAGAATATTATTGGATCGTTGTATCTACATGACTACACGGAAGCCCTATTTATCGACACTATATTTTAATCCTTTTTCAAATTGGACATTACATTATAATCCTTTTCCAAGTAGGGTTCTATTTGCGATTCCTATTCTACTCAAATTCGAACACACCCCCTTAAGCTGGTGCGTACAAGGCATGTGTACCAAGCTTGTTATGGATGTATTTAATACGAGGATCCGTGAGTGACTTGGTAAAGATTACTTGGTAAAGACTGCTTTGGACATCTTGGAAACTTTAGTTGAAAAGGAATAAATTGATAAAGTGGTTGGAGAAGTAGTAAACGTTGCCGGGAAGTTGATCTGTCTCTGGAAAATTGCCAGAAACTGGTATAAATTATATGGGTCATCTCGAAATCAAGATATGAGTAGATCTTAAACAAGAAAGTCACTGAAACTGGTCGGAACATACTCATGCGCCAAATTATTAGATTTGACTTCTGAAAAGTGGTCACAATCAGAGGAAAAATTATTTGGATAGGAAAATGAGAGGGTTAGGGTCGGAATGACCTAAGTTGCATGGACTCGGGTGCTGGTATTCGAGAAGGGTGCGGATTCGAGAATCGGATTCATTAAAATTTGAACTTTTAAGATCCGGATGTGCGAATCCGAGTATGGATACAGAAGATATTTTTAAAAATTCAATTTTACTTTTAAGATAACTTTTAGTTACTTTTTCAATTAGGATTAGTATTTAGTATCTACTTGTACTTTTGGGAAACCAACATGCACATATATTTGTTACTATATTGATATAATTTTTTTTTATGGGAAACCAACAGGCACGTATTTTTTTACTATATTAATATAAACTTATTTTCTTAATATGTAAAAAAAATATAATTATTAAAACTACATAGTACATCTGATGAGTCATCTTTCTAGTCCCCAACCAATCTTTCTCTTTCTTTCCAACGATTCAAATTCCGACAACAATTACAGTCATCGGATTTCTCCCTTTTGGTGATGACAACAGCCGCCGGATTTCGACGATGATAGTCGTCGGATTTCTCGCCGAATTTTGAGGATGATAGCAGTCATTAGTTTTCTCCCTTCTGACGACGATAACATTTATAGTTGCCGGTCTTTCTCTTTTCCGATGATGACATCCAACTTTATTCTTGATGTTGGGTCAGTGTCTCAGGATTCGTTTGACCGAATCGGAGATGCACCCCACCCCGCGCCCGCACCAACAGCGCATCGGGACTGGTTCGGCGGCAAAACCGATGAGTCCGTGCAACAGAGGGAATGGCGGCACGACTCGAAAAAGAGAAACTATATGGGTAGGGTCGGAATAACGACAACCCTACTGAAAAAAGAGATTACATGGGTAGGGTCGGAATGACGGCACAACCCTACTGAGAGATTATATGGGTAGAGTCGAAATGATGGCACGACGTTATGCAAATCAGAAGGAGACATCGGAAAGACACATGGATCTATGTAAGTCAGATATGAGGAATCGTCGTAAAGTTGCACGATCTTATGCAACTCATATATGGGAAAGTAGTTCGGAAAGATGCACGGTGCTACATACCCAAATCAGATATGAGAAACTCGTCACCGGAAAGATGGACGGTGATCCAACTTTTCCTAACATAATCATTGGCCAGCTGGGCGACATAAATTGGTAGCCGCCCGCCGGCAGCGGAAACTCTTTGATTCTCTACCAAAATCGTAGAGGCTCTGATGCCATGTGAGAAATAGAAGAGAAAAAGAATATTATTTGATTGTTGTATCTACATGATTACACGGAGATCCTATTTATACACTACATTTTAATCCTTTTCCAAATTGGACACTACATTATTCTTTTTCAAGTAGGATTCTATATGCTATTCCTTTTCCTACTCAAATTCTAATTCATACTATTTCCATCGCTAACACCCTGTAGGTTATACCAAAAAGCCAAAAACTTATCTTCTGTATAACCACTATTTTCCCTTAAAGGCATCTTGCACTCTTTTCCTTCCATATTATCCAACACACACATGCTGGCTCAGTATATCAAATTTTCCCCACTGATTTAAGCATTTTCCTAACAACCCAGCTGACTAGAAGTTCCTTCACTAACAGGCCATGACAAAAGAGACGTGAAAAGTTGAAAAACAGTGACTTGATTTGTCCTGGTACCGTGCAGTGTAAAAAAATATGTCTGCCACTTTCATCCTCACTATTGTGCATGATGCATCTGCTACAAATTGACACCCCTCTCCTTTGTTGGTTGTGTTAGGTGAGGCAAGCATTCTATGAGCGAGGCTATCCACATATAACAACTTACTAGGGAAATTTTGACTGACTTAATTGCTTCCGAGGCCACCATCTGTTGTCTCCGTCATTGTTAAGAATCTTCTAGTAACGGTTTACATAAAGCACTCAGTCTGTTTGCCTAGTCCATATCGGAGTATCTGGTACCTCTTCTTCCAAGACCACTTCTCAAGATTATCTAAAACAGATGAATTTCACAATCAAAACAGTCTATAAAAATCAAGAGACAATTCTTTCCAGCCCGTCAATCCAAGGCCAAATCAGCAACATTTAAAGTGTTCATAAAGATCATGATATTGGGTCATTTTGCGGAGCATGTTCAATCTAAGCGTTTGCAAGAACCTTCTATATGCAACATTTCC
Source organism: Capsicum annuum (assembly GCF_002878395.1). Lineage (NCBI taxonomy): Eukaryota > Viridiplantae > Streptophyta > Magnoliopsida > Solanales > Solanaceae > Capsicum > Capsicum annuum. The sequence goes on along the minus strand of NC_061121.1, from coordinate 158,163,884 downwards.
CACCTTGATTGTTGTATTAATAGCAAAAGAAGACCAAAGGCTACATATGCTTCCATAAGCTCAAGTCATGTGAAGAATTAACCAGACTCGTGAGCAAAAGAGATTACAACAACATACCCGATATAATCTCATAAAGTGGGGTCCGGGTAGGATAGATCATACGCATACCTTACCCCTACCTCAAAAGGTGGAGAGATTATTTCTAATAGACCCTCAGCTCAAGGAGAAAATAGTCCAAAGAAGTGCAAAAAAAGATGTAACCTAAGTACAAGAAATAACATAGTAACAGGATAAAAGCTGTAACAAAATAATACAATAGTCTAAGTAGAAGAAACAACAAGTAATAATAGAAATCGAAGGACAAGAAACTACATGATCAATACTACAACTACTAGCGAGGACGAATAGCAGGACAACACACTACTATTTATTAACTTTTTACCCTAATCTGCGTCCTCCACAATCTTCTATCTAAGGTCATGCACTTAGTAAGCTGAAATTGCGCCATATCCTGTATAATCACCTCTGCCCGATACTTCTTTTGTCTTCCTCAACCCCTCTCGAAACCATCCATAACCAATCTCTCACACTTCCGTACTAGGTATTCAGGCATCTCTTCATATGCCCGACCTATATCAATTTTGCTTTTTGCATCTTGTTCTCCATTTAAGCCACTCCTACTTTTTCCCAATTCCTTATTTCAAATCTTATCTCTCCTATCTTGTCCCACATCCTTGTCTCAAATCCTATCTCTCCTAATATGCCTGTACATCTATCGCAACATCCTCATTTTTGCAACTTTCATTTCTGAATGTGAGAGTTCTTGACCCATACAACACTTTACCCTTACAACATAGTTGGTCTGATTGCCACTCTGTAGAATTTGCCTTTAAAGTTTTGGTGGCACCTTCTTATTACACAAGACTATGGATGCGAGCCTCTATTTCATCCGCCCTACACCAATACAAGGAGTGACCTCATCGATCTCCTTATTTCCTTGGATAATAGACCAACGATACTTGAATTTTCCTCCCTTTTTGGATGACTTGTATATCAAGCCTCAATTCCATATGCATCTCATGTGTAACTTCACTGAGCTTGCACTCCAATGTTCTGTCTTCGCCCTGCCTAACCCGAACCCTTTAGACTCTAGAGGCTGTATCCAAACCTCCAACGTAGCGTTATGTTGTGGATGCGTTTGTGGGAATGACACATGGCCGCAGGCAATACAATTAAATTAAGAAATTAATTTTATTATTAGTAGCCTTATTTATTACTCTAAAATAAGATTTATGCTAGATATTATTATTAGACTAGAATATGGTTTTATCTTTCCTAGCTTCATAAAGATTAGACTTTCTATTTTTGCTACAATAAAGACTCCTGTTTAAAAGGGATTTGAGGAATAAAATATACACAAAATTTCAACCAATAAACAAGAGATTGAAGTTCTCTCTTCCATTTAACTCTAAGATTTCAGCCTCCCTTTAACGGGCTGAATTTGTATACCAAATATCTTTATACAAAATAGGTTGATCTAGGAATTTTACCAAAGGCAACTAATCATTTGGATTTTCCTGTTAATCGTTTTGTGACTTGATCCTTCGCAAGAAATCCTAACAATTTGGTACCATAGCCATACACGATGTCACTTCGAGATTCCAAAGAGAACGTGCGATTATTGTAACCCTAATGAACTCCAAGCTTACAACGATGGAACGTCTGTGGGAAAAAATTATCCAAGTCATTCAAGAATAATTTTTGGGCAAGGAAATTAGATCCATAAAACTAACAACTCATGGAACTGAGTTGAGTAGCACCTTGACGTCTGGCAGATCAACTCTTCCGGTTGCTAGAGGCAGTACTCTGCCTATTCCTACCATGGCCGACCAGAATCTTCCAACAAGTGGTAATTTCCACATCGACAGTACCAAGGTATGCAAGGATGAATTTTCCTACATATGATGCTACCGATAGCCCATCAATCTGGTCACATCGTTGTGAACAATTTTTTTAAAATCAACATACAAGAGAAGCAGAAAAGGTTGGAGTGGTTGGGTTTTACATGTTGGGAGAAGTTTAATTATGGTATTATCAACTTAAACGAGTGAAGGGCCCAATGACTTACGAAGAATTTCAAAAAACTTTTTTTCTAGGGATTTGGACCTCTTGAAAAGTAGCAACCTGGTGGGTAAATTGGTCTCGCGTTGGCAAACTAGTACAATTTAAACTTATCAAAGTCAGTTTCAGAAAAGTTGGCTAGGGCTGTTGAGCTTTTTCCAGAACACTTGCAAGTGGGAATATTTATGACAGGGTTGGATGATTCAATCAAAATGGACGCGCAATTGCTCAAACTACTTGACTTATTGACAGTTATGAGTGTAGCCTGGACTTTAGAACTAAAACTACAATTACAGAACTTAGTAATATTCGCAAAGTGGCATGGCAGCGGTCCTGAACAAGTCTTGGCAACATTGTAAACTCTTAACAAATTTTGTTCCTAATTTAGTTGGTTCATCTACCTCGATTAGGACCTAGGCTGGCAACCAAACCCCTTTTGTCAAGCGATAAACTCGTGTTGAAATGGTAGAGAAAAGAGCTAATGAATCATGCTATAATTGTGACGAACAATATTCAGCCACTCACTAATGCAAACGACTTTTTTGGTTGGAATTGGATGATTCTCTTGATGACACTATTCTAGAAGTTCCGGAGGACTGTTCGAAATTTTTTAACTTGCTATTATATGTCAAAGACATGCACAGACGATGCAACTGCTTGCAATCATCAACAAACAACACGTTGCTTAGTCTTATTGATTCTGGAAGTACCCATAACTATATGTAATGTCCTTTAGAGTGAAGCTAGGGTTTGCAATTGAATCCTCACTATGTCGATTAGGGGAAATAAGGTTGAATTAGTGAAAGAGTCCATCTACGACCACGATTAGATGTAGTTAAACGAAAATCAAAGTACATGATCATTCAGTTGTTGCCAGTTGTTTTGGATGAATAAATATCCTGACGGATTTAGTGGAAGGTAGCTAAGAAAATACTGGTACTTTTCCTCTCTCAGATATTTCTCTCTACTAAATTCTTTCTCTTCTCCTCGACCTAGTTCTTCTTCTTCGCAAGAACTATTATTGAGGCTTACACGCCATTAGTGGAGGATTAGTTTGGTGAATTTCATATTACTATTTATCTTGTAATTGATTTGGAGTGATTGAGCAATAAAATTCCCCTTTTCTTCGATTGTGAATTCTCGTAGTTCTTGAGTACATTACACTATATAAGTTCTATTGCTGCTAGTCGATTGCTCGATATTTTCTCCTTGCATAACTTCAGAACCTCCTTTGCTAATAGAGAGAAGGTTCTATGCTTTGGGGTTTAAACAAAGGTAACAATTTCTATTGGTGACCGACCATTACTTTATCATAAATGTTTTTGTTAGCCTTTACCACTCGTAATAATTTAAATTACGCTAATAAAATCTTTACTACGTGTTGCCTAAGCCCAACATTGTTCATCTTAAATGTAATGATTAGAGGGTATGTGAAAATAGGTCAATTTAAACAGCCCATTTTACTTTTTGATAAATTGAGAATATGTGGTTTATGTCTCGATAATTTCACGTATCCGTTTGTGTTTAAAGCTATTGGTGAGTTGATAATGGTAAAGGGAGGTGAAAAGATTCATGAATACGTGTGTTTGTACCAGGTAACAATTTCAATTGGTGAGCATTGCTAAATTGTTGATCTTTATGTTATTCCCTTTGGCGGATTTGATATAGTTTTGGGAGTTAAGTGGTTACAGAACTTGGGTCCTATACAATTAAATTTTATTTATTAGTATTCTATACAATTAAATTAGGAAAGACAATTATATTAAGAAATTAATTTTATTATTAACAGTTTTATTTATTATTCTTAAACAGGATTTACGCTAGCTGTCGTTATTAGTCTAGAATAAGGTTTTATGCTTTCTAGTTTCATAAGGATTAGACTTTCTATTTTTACTGAAATAAAGACTCCTATTCAAAGGGGATTTGAGGAATAAAACATGCACAAAATTTCAACAAAATACAAAAGATTGGAGTTCTCTCCTTTATTGAACTCTTAAGGTTTCAGCCTCTTTTTAATGAGCTGAATTTACATACCAAGTATCTTTATATGAAATAGGTCGATGTATGAATTCTAACAAAAGCAAGGGGATGTCGAATGCAATAGATCATTTGTATTTTCATGTTAATTGTCCCGTGACTCGATCCTTTGCAAGAAATCCCAACACGTTAACTTCATCACAAGTCTCATCAATATGCAAATAGCATACACCATGACATCTCACCTAGAATTTATCACGTCAATGCATCTATTACCAAGGCAAATAAAAATGGTTTTAGGGCTGATTTATGTTGCAACCCTATCAAAATTGGAAAGTGTTCCGTGTCTCTTCCCACTGTCCTTACACATTGGTCTTTGATCCATTGTATATGTCCTTAATCAGCCTAATATATTCCACTTAAAAGAAGGACTTGGAGAACAATAACAACAACAACATACCTAGTGAATTCGACTAGTGGGGTTTGAGGAGGGTAGATTGTACGTAGATCTCACCACTACCTCGTGGAGGTAGAGGCTGTTTCCAAGAGACCTTCGGCCCAAGTACGACAAATCCGAGTACGAGAAGTTAGAGAAAAATTCTCTGTTAACATACGTATGCCTCAATTTGCTCTTGTAGTAGCAATGTCTTGAAAGAGTTTTCAAGCTATCATAATTTGACAAGCTTAAGACACGATTAGATTGCATTTCTGGTGAATGAGAATTTCGATTATTATAAGTATAGATCTATTCTTGAAAGTGTGTGATAATATATAATGAGGTATATAAATACAGACGTGCAGTTGGTTGTGGAAATATCATGACACCTTCAGAAGAGATAGAATAATTGAGAAGGATTATTCTGAAATTTACTCCTGAGAAGGATTATTCTTAAATTTACTCCTGAAATAGCAAATCTGAAATTTACTAAAACAAAAATCCCATGTCATGGTAAACTTGGAGTTTACTGGTCCAAATAATTTTATTTATTGGCATGAACGGTTATGCCATCTTGAAGATGCCGAGGAAGGTGTATTTTTTTCATGGTTGGCTGCTAGAGGGGTGATTTTGACGGCAGAAAACCTAAGGAAAAGAAAGGTCTTCTGCATTAGTTGGTGTTACTTATGCAAGAAGACGAGTGAGGATGTTGAGCATCTTCTAATACATTGTAACCTGACCCTGAGACTGTGGTGGGATATCCTTAGATGGTTTGGTATTTCTTGGGTGATGCCTAGAGCCGTGAAGGAAGCAGTGTCTTGCTGAAAATTTGGAAGAAGCAGGAGAAAGTGCAAGGTTTGGAATGGTGTTCCTTTAGCTTTAATGTGAATCGTTTGGGGACGGAGAAGTAGGATGACTTTTGAAGGGGGTAGAAATGACTTTTGCGCAGTTGAGAATAGCCTTCGGTCCTTTATTTATTTTTGGTGCACCATGTAGTGGCGGGTTGTATAGGGGATTGGGTGTCTTTTGTGGTGAATCATGCCGTGTTGTAGGTTCTTTACTTTTTGGTATACTCATGGTATATGATCAATTTTGGCCCTGCGATTAATGAAATTGTTTACCCGATACAAAAATGAATTAGTCCATTGCAATATTTTATTTTTATTGTTTGTGAACAAAAGAGATTGTTCTTCATATTTATCATATATATCCTTTCTCCACTGTCCTTTTCTTTTCTGGATCTTCAAAGCCACTTTATAATTAGATGTTATTGTGTGATTTCAAGTTTCTGATACCAAATCCCCCTTTTATTTTATCCATTGTGACCTTATCTCACTTCACCAAGTGAACAAGCCTATTCTTTTTGTTGCCACCCCATAAAAAAGTTCCTCCTCATATTGTCCACTTTTTCTCACATTGTCTGATCGGGAAACAATGACATCACTCATCAAGTAGGCTAGAGGAGAATCTAGAATACTGTTGATGAAAATCACCCCCTCCCAAAAAGAAGTATTGTCTTTTCATGTAGCTAGTTCATCCCCCTCTCAAAGATATGTATTGTCTCTTTTGATACCGCTCTTTTTTTTTTTTCCACAATTGTTTTGCCTTTTATCTGGTCCCAAAGGCATTCCTAGATACTCTATGTAAGATCTCTAATATCACCATCTAACTCCCCAACCAATTTTTTGATAAAATTAATAAAATTTGTTAATGTGTGGACATAAAAAACCGTATGTATACCAAAAAGTAAAATACCTACAAAATTATGATGTTTTCTACTAATGATAGCAATCTTCTACACACGAAGAAACATCATGGGTGCACCAGAGGGAAATAAGGGATATGTAGCTATTGCTCACTTGAACGAAATTCAACTTTGTACCCTCGAATCCCTCCTTTTTCTCTCCCTCTGTACGATCGTAAGAGCTGGTGGTGCCACATTCCGTGCCTTGTGGTATTTACCTAAATTACCCTAAGAATTTCCCAGAGGGGTCTATCGGAAACAACCTCTTTACTTCACTGAGGTAGTGGTATGAACTGCGTACACTTTATCCTTCCCAAACCCCTTGTGGAATTACATTGGGTATGTTATTGTTGTTGTTGCTGTGGTACCCTAAGAAGTTCCCACTTCAACAATCTTACGCAAAAAAACACTTGTGTCATAAGTGAAATTTCTCTTCCTCTCATTCTTAACCGTCGAGATCTAGTTTTATGGAAAGACAACCTCCTCCTTGACTAGAAGCTTAAAAATAATTAATCGAGATGACTCCTTTATTACCTCACCCCACCTCCAAATGTCCTGACGATCTTGCGGTGTACTTTGTTTTCAATGCAAATTAATTAGACGTTGAAACTTTGTCATCTCCTGATCTTGAAGGTTCCTCCTAAACCTCAGATGGAAAACACTTCTCTCTCATGTAATCTTCAGACTTGTTGAACTATCAACTCCTTTTGGAAGATGTTCTCTATATGTTTGGGAAAGTAATGCTTAAAATATTGTCCCAACACCACCTATGTCCTAAGAAACTCACCCTCCTTCCATCACCTCCTGCAATATGTATATTGCAACATATGGAAACACATCCTCCTCCTTGAAGAGTTGTTTCTTATTGAACGATTAACAGAGAGAACTCCACTATTTCCCATAACCTACCACAAAGCATTAGGTTTATCCACCGGATTGACCCTCCTATGAAGGAGGGTCATCAATCTTTAGAGCTCGGTCAACTCCCAGTCATGGAAATTCCTTCTAAATCTTAAATCCCCCAAAACGTCTGTCATGTGCCTCGCTTGAATGAATAAGATGGAGGAAATGCATTGTAAATACGCTACATAGTTATGGGAATTGAGAGCTATTCCAAAACATCACTGTCGTCAGTTGGGATGACTCTCCTTAAGCAATTCTCTCCTACCCAATGTTGAATTTTACACTCGTAGAAATCGTATAAATCTACTTTTAACTACATACCATGTAGAAGTGAGAAGTAGGAGAGACTTTTTTCGTATTCAATGTCTTTACATCCCATGAGAAAGGGGTATTTATACAAGTGAATCTTGAGTGATTAACTATAGACAATCAATTACAATAAAAAGAAATATTCTGTTCCTATAATTACTATAATTACTGTGAGAAATATAGGTGAAGGATATTATTGAATTGTTGTTTCTACATTATTACACTGAGACTCTATTTATAAACACAAAATTACTCCTTTTCCGACTAGGAGACTACTATACTATATTTTTTTTTTCAACTAGGACATTACATTGCAATCCTATTTCAAGTAGGATTCTATTTACTATTCCTATTCCTATTTATATTCTAACACTCCCCTAAGCTAGTGCATACAAGTCATATGTACGAAGCTTGTTACGAATGTAATAACTACGATAATCATGGAGGGACTTGATGAAGATAGCTACAAATTTATCACTTGACTTTGCAAATTTTGTAGCAATATCTCCTGAGAGTATCTTTTCTTTGACAAAAGTGACAATTAATTTCAGTATGTTTATTCTCTTATGGTAGCCGGGGGTCTATCGGAAACAGCCTCTCTACTTCTTCGAAGGTAGCGGTATGGACTGTGTACATTTCACCTCCCTAGACCTCACTGTGTGGGAAGATACTGGGTTGTTGTTGTTGTTGTTGTTGTTGTTATTCTCTCATGGTAAACTTGGGCAATTAGTCATGGGAATCTTTGCCCATCTTTTGACAATGTGATGTTTGAATTTTTTGTTGATCTCCTCATTAAAGTTTTAGACTTAATCATAGGACTAAATCGAAACAAGTGGTGCATGTTTGCAGAGGTTGTACTAATTCGTTAAAAAAATCTATAGGGGTTTGAAAGGTAGTCACAATCTGAGAAACAATTATATTGGTAGAGTCGGATTTATAGAACGACCTTAGTAAGAAAGAGAAAATTATATGGGTAGGGTCAGAATAACGGCACGACCCTATTGAAAAAGAGAAATCATATGGGTAAGAGTCGGAAATGAAGGCACGTCCCCACTGAAAAGGGAAATTATATGAGTAGGTTTCGGAATGACAGCACGACTCTACTGAAAAAGAGAAATTATATGGGTAGGGTCGGAATGACGGCACAATCCTATTGAAAAGGAAAAATTATATGGATAGGGTCGGAATGATGGCACGATCCTACTGTAAAAGAAAAATAATATGGTTAGGGTCGGAATGATGGCACGGACCTATGCAAATTAGATCTGAGGAGTCACTGGAAAGATGCATGGAACTATGCAAATTAGATCTGAAGAGTGATTGAAAAGACGCACGCCGGAAAGATGCACGTTGCTAAATTACTCCATTTCCGACTAGGAGACTACTACACTATACTCCTTTTTTCAACTAGGACATTACATTGCAATTCTTTTTCAACTAGGATTCTATTTACTATTCCTACTCATATTCTAGCAATTACGCTAGGAAAAGAAACTAAAGCTTAATATATACGAGTCAGGTTGCTCAAAACTAGCATGCTTTTTTCCAAAATTATCCTACCGAGGTGGTTTCCTCTCTATACCCACACACCAAAAAAGAAAAGTAAAATCATTAGAGGAATATGAAATACTTGAATTTTAGCATTTTGTTGCTAATATTCTTTAGCAAGACCTGATATACTTCACTTTGTTAGCATTCCCATTTTTATCTTTGCGGACCATTTTACAGGACAATTTGAATACTTCAGTATGTCCTTTCATTGTCAAAAGGATGTTCTTTTAGTTCCTTGTTTTATGTTGCTTATATTTTAAGTGTGTTTTAATTTACTCTTGGAATTTCTTATGTAAAATTGCACATTCCATCTCTCTCTGCACTCGTCTCCGTTTTCTATTTATTCTCTGTGATGCTAATTAAAACGTGCCAGGAATTTGAAGTTCAAACCTTTTTTCTTGTATTCAGTTTCTGATGCTGTTTTGTAGTTCTCGCAATCTGGGGTCTTCATGCTGCTTTTGCGTTTTGCCCAAGGGGGGTTATACTTGGAGAAAACCAGTGAAATCACTATGACTCTTGGGTTGCTCAACCGGCTTGTGACATTCAATATGGTAATCCACACAGTTAATTTTCCTTGTTTGGCGATTTTGATATATTTATTGCATCCGTGCAGTATAAGGGTTAGATTAGTTCCTTAGTGTCGGTGCACCCATGTAAATGCATTTGCGCTGAATTTTAGTTGATTTTAGTGTGGATGATGATGACTTTTGAATTTGTATCTATTTGCACTAGTGATTGCAGTTGATGTTTGCTATGCTACTTCTAAAATCTTAGTTCTCATAATGCTTCCCTTTTCTACTGTTCAGATCTTACTACAATTAATATGGTCTCTGTCAGCTGCAACAAGGGCTGCAAGAATGACTGCTCTTCTTCTTTAAGAGTCTATTTTGAAAGGACCTTTTATAATTGGATTTGAGTGTAATTATGCAGTTTTGGATTGTTTGTCTGGTCAAGTAATTACGTGGTATCTGTGGAGTTGGATGTAATTAAGATGACGAGGGGGTGGGCGAGTTACACTCTCCAATTTTTAATGGGAGGATTATACATAATCCCTTTCCCTTCCACTTTGGGTTAGCTAACTTTTGGGTGATTAAGGATTATACTCCTTTTGGTGAATGTTTAGTGGTTGACCCTTGTATCTCCTTATTGAACTACTTTTGGATTCATGCCTAGTATGGATTTTTATGTATGAGTTCATCTCCAACCCCCCAAAACAAATTAATTCTAGTGATTAAATGCTAGTTTAATTGCTGTGTTATCAAAAGCAAAAGGCACAAAATGGTTCTAAGGTTCTTTAGAGCTTTGATAACGGAACGACCACAAAACACACAAACCGGCCAACAACACAAGCCAAAGCCGAGAACAAGACACAAACAAGCTATGGCAACAACACACAAAACCGATACAAGATAACAAAAATGCAAGAATGTAAAGATAGATAGCTTAACATATGAGATTACAAGAATTAGGAACCAAACCGTGTATCAAACGAGAAGACCCGTAAGACATGTAATAATAACACCAAGCTCTTACGAGGACCGCTAAGGGAATCATCTCCGCTTACAACCACCGTTTTTAAGCAATAATCAATATTGGCTTTTCCACAAGCCCTACACTAAACTACTTGGCTTTTCCAAGCCCTACACTACATGGAACACTCCCAATGGAGTTCAAGAATATGTTTCGGAAATATTCATCATAGACTAAAGAGCAAATGACCTAATAGAAGACTATTTATAGGCTAGCTTAGTACATAAAAAAAAGGGCCAAAATACCCTTAATGAGAGGGGCGGCCTTGGTGTGTAAATTAGGGGCTGCCTTGGAGTGTTTAAAGCTCTTCAAAACACTTCAACACTTGTGCCCTCGAATAGTCATCAAGGCAAGCCTCCAAGCAACCCTCCACACACGGAATTGCTCTCTTGAATGTCCAAAACGGGTCCTCCATGCATGCTCTTGTGTCCTCGAGGTAACCAAAGCTTGAGTCTTTAAGTGTTGGCCTCCAGTGATGTCATCAAAAGCTATGATGGCCGTTTGGCTCGTATCAAGCTTTAAGCACAAAGTGCAAATAAAGTGTGAATATTAATGGAAAAAAGGCACAAATGGAGATAGTTACAAATATGTACGTGTCTTCCAAGATTAATAATCGTAAACATGAATAGCAAATATCCTGCGCAAAGAAATTGAAGAAGAATATACAATAAGGTAGATCAATTGTTTAGTGTCGCATCTTCAAGTTACGCTCATTGGCAAGGAAAAGTATGCCTTGGAGTCTCGGAGTGCCCATAAAGCAACACTAAGTTCTCAACATGTTTTACAGCTCCCTTTAGGGCTTAAGCGCGCCTTTGACAACATTATTTAATCGTCAGATGGACCTTTCTCTTCTTCTAATTTTCTGGTCCCCACAATCAAATTTCTTCTTTTGTCCATGTGTTTTACCTAGTTTCTTGTTTACTTGATATGCAGTTGCTATCAAGTATAGATGGCTATGCTCATATGACTTAACCAAAGGCTATGCCCATGTTTCCCAAGTAACAAACTTTTTGTCAAGGGTGTAGGAGAGAAAGATCTGGAACTCAACCTTCTTTATATGATATAACAATGGCTCATTGACTCCTTTTTGTTCAGGACCAACTTTCTACAACTCACAGTTTTTCTGTATATAAAAGAAATAAGAAAAAGGAGTATTTATGTTGCCGCCTATGAGGTTAATCAAAGAGAAGAGGACAAGAAAGTTAGCAGGTGTTATTGTTTCCTGTGTTCAACCAAAGATCGTAAAGTAGAAACGTAGCTATATGGATTAAAAGAGAGCAAGCTCAAATGTCTCCCCTGGTCAGATCTCTGAACCATTTCGCACATGCAGTTGTTACCTCAACCATGATTTATCACTCTAACAGTCCTGCCTAATGATGATAAGACTTTTGTTAATCCTGTTTGCTGCCTGCTTTTCTTGGCATGGCAACAATTGTTTTGACAATTGATTTTTCTTGCTGGTAATATTTTATGTTGTTAGGGTGTTTGTTCCTCAACCATGGTTTCTCACTCTGACCGTCCTGCCTAGTGATGACAAGACTTTTGTTAATCCTGTTTGCTGCCTGCTTTTCTTGGAATGGCAACTATTGTTTTGACTATTGATTTTTCTTGCTGGTAATATTTTATTTCTTAGGGCGTTTGTTCTGCTTTTCTTGACCTTCGTGGCTATATGCATGATGAAATGAGCTCACCAACAGAACACCTGCCATATGTGTATAGGTTCATTAATCAACCCCCTCTCTTGTTTTTGATTAAATTTTATCCTATATGCTAGTTATTTAGCCCCAAAAATAAATTCTTTAACTCTAGTAAAATACTGCATCTTTTCATTGAATAACATCCCTTCGTCAACTGCAGTGTTAATGTGGCTGAAACCATTTGTGCTTGTATCAAGAGCTTGCCTGCTAATTGCTCTGGTGTGGCGTCAATGTCAATGGGAGTAAACATTTTGGCAAAGATGTTAAAATGGTAGCATTTTTGTCTATCAAGTTATTTGCTTTTACTGTGTTTACTTCTCTGGCTCCCTTTTGATGCTACTGAATCAAAACTTTTGAAGAGAAGCCTGCACTATTACTTTATCGTTATCTGTTATTAGGTTTTTTACTGGGTTATTGTATGAGCATTATGTGGTCAGATGAAATTAAATAGCTATTGAGTTGTGCTTATCTCAGTGTTGGATGGATAATGGAATCTACCATGACTTAAAATATCACTATTTTGTCGTTTATTTGCTAGTTAAATTTTCTAATTCTTGCTTTGTTGTTGCAGCTCACCATATCTTGTTTCCAAATTGATAGTCCAGGCGAATATCTTTGATGTTGCTTTTAGAATGAATCCCTTCAAAATTGGCTCCAAGGGTTTGTCGAGGTGAAATGGATCAACCTACGCTCCTACTTCATATAGAATTTCTGTCCTCTTAAACGTTTGTGAAGCTTGTGGGCACCATCCGGTGTATTTGTCAGGTTGCTTGTGATTGCTCAACTGTAGCCTTATGAGTAATCTTGAGTAGAGTGTAATTAAGGTTGTGCTAGTGGCTTCTCACTGCTGTAAACAACTATGGCCTTAAACCTTTTGAGTAATAATATACTATGAATTGATTTCTGGGTTTCTGCGTTTTGAGCTTTCCCTTCATGCACTCTATCTGAACCAAGCTCACCTGGACCCTGAGTGGGTTGAATATGTATGGCAAGGCTTGCAAGCCAAACCCTTTCACCTTGGTGCCCAAGGCTATGGTGCAGGACACTTTGAGTAAGAAGTTTTTTTTTTCGCTACTCGTAAATAGATTTTGGTCACTGTAAATTAATTTTCTACATGGAGAGGATTTCTAAACTAAAATTCAATCATTCTGCTGTCTCAAAAGTATTAATAAGTTTATTTTGTGAAGGGCATGATTCCCTTTTATAACAAAGTAAAACCTTCCTAACCAGAGCAAAGTTGTAAAACCTTCCCAACCCGAGCAAAGTTGGAGAGTTTTGCAACTTAAAATAATTTTACAGGTGAAGTTCTGTAAATTAGTTTCTGTTCTGATCTTTGTTGATAATGGGCTTCTATCAATATCTTTCTTTTGTTGACTTGCATTTACTTTATGTATGATTTACTTTTCTTCATCTTTTTTTTTTTGTTACTGTTGTTGGTATTCAAGATTGAACTTCAATCAGGTGTATTAGTTGTCTGCAACCTACAGAACAGCTGATGCGTAATATACTGTGGATAACATAGTTTTGTTCTTATGGTTTGCTGTTTAGCTTGATGTCTTTTACATCATCAAGAAGCTTCTCTAATTCTAGAAAAATCAAACTTATCTTGACATTTGATCTTGTGCTTCTTTTTGGCTGCTTTAGTGGATCGTGGTTGCTTTCTGGTCGGCTTGCAAAAATGCTTTCTACCGACTGTGAGCAGAATGATTGTCAATTGACTCTTTCAGGCATGTTCTTTTACGTTATCGGTGTTCTAATTGCTGTTATACCAAGGGAGTCCATTACTTCTGTTGCTGATAGCAAACATATATTGCTTCCTTTTTCTAATCCGCTATGTTTTTGGGAGTCATTTTCGTTGGCCATTAGCCGTGATGAACTATTTTCTTCTACCGTGCCACTAGATTCTTTATGTTGTTTCCTGTAGATCCTTCTTACACACAACTTTTATGATCTTCAGTGCTAGACCTCACCATGCAGTTTATGGATTCTGGAATGGAAAATGATGTTGTCCTTGCACTTGTCATTTTCTCCATTCAGTATGTCCTTGTTAATCATGAATTCTGGAATTATAAAATCAAGCATGCTCGCTGGAAGGTGACGCTGAAGGTATTCCTTTACTTTCCTATAATTTAAACAGCTACACTTGCTTATATGGCATTATATTTTCTGCTTAAAATATACCTGGTTGGAGGTGAGGCGAACCTTTTTCTTTAAGAATTTTTCTGTATGCTGTTTCTCTTTGCCTGTCCTTGACTGGGATTCTATAGAAAAGGAAGATATGGAAGCTTCATTACAACAATAATTATTGACTTTTTGGCCAAATATGAGGAAGGTCAAATTTCTTTCATTTATTCTTCCACTAAAAATTGGTTCACTTTCTGCTTTTCGAGAGTGAACATCACTAATCTGCGTAGAGACTTTTAGAAATTGTTAAAGAGATTTAGGCAGTTTGATGGAAGTACTCCAAGAGTATTTCGTTCCAAAGTAACAAAAAAGTTGTTTCGGCAACTCTTAGTTGAATTCTATAAAAGAAAAAAGGGCAGCCCGGTGCACTAAAGCTACCGCTATGTGCGGTGTCCGGGGAAGGGCCCCACCACAAGGGTGTATCGTACGCAGCCTTACCTTGCATTTCTGCCAGAGACTGTTTCCAAGAAGTAATTTAATGCTATTGAAATATTTGTAATTTAATGTTATTGAAATATATCTTGGACACATTGGAGGTTACGTTGCTCGGATCCCTTAAAAATATTGTAGGGTGCGTGTTAGATCTCTAAGAGAGATGCATTTTCGGAGGATAGAATTTTTGGGGGTAGTTTTTTCATTGGGAAGTTAGCCCTGTAATGTGGCCGATGCACGATTTTGGTGGTTGTTGAGCTGTTTTATTTGCTAGGATCTTGAATTGGCCGATGTTTGCCGTCCGCTCGACAATGATTTTCTTCTTCCTTTCGATGTCTAGTACCTCTCCTTTCTTTGGCAATCAGGTTTTCTCTCTCAGTTCTAGCTTTCATCTTTCCAACGGCTGTAATGGTTTCACTATCTCTTTTTAGATTGGTGTTGCTACTTTTTATGTGACTAGAACCCTCCTTTTATCTCGGATTCTACCAACATTGAGGGTTTTAGTCCTTCAAAATTCTTTTATTAGAACTAGGGTTGGGCATAGTTTGGGGAAAATCAAAATCCAAATTGAACTCTTTAACTTTCGGATTTCGGATTAGGGACATTTTCCACAAATACGAAATTTTTATAGCTTATATTAATCCCTATGCATTAAACATAAGCACAATTACCCAGTACTAAGTCCAATATCCTACCAAATTAGTCAACATACCCTATTAGCCTAATGGATGGTGTAACCTGAGATGCATTTTTCGTGGGCCGTGGCCGTGTTTTTTTGTTTCCATTTGAGGAGTGGTGGCGCTAGGTCCTTGATGAAGCACATCAATTTTTTTATCACACAGAGACTATAAGGATTGAGTATGGTTGACTAGAGTATAAACTACTTTTTTTTTATTGAGCAGTGGTTGACTACAGTATAAACTATTTTTTTTTTTTGACAAAGGTAACATTTTGTATATCAATCTATATCATAAAAGCTGGAATCCAAAAATTTACATCATAGCCTACATCCAGATGTGTAGGACCAAAAACCAAAAGGAAAAAAAAAAACTAAAAAAACTATCTCTAGATCCTACTTCATCTTACAAAGATCCTAATATGTCTATCATAGCCACTGGATCATCTATGTACTCAAAACTACACCAATAGCAAAAAGTGATAATGCAGTTGTTTTAATCTTGTGCAATGGATTACACTTGCTCTCAAAACATCTAGAATTCCTCTCCTTCCATATGGTCCACCATATTACTGCTGGGACAATTCTCCATCTGCTCTTGTTTTTGCTGCCACTATCCTGTCCTGCCCTTTCAGGCATAGTTCAACTAATACCCCCCTGAAGCTAGTAAAAGGATTCCAAAGCTGGTCAATCACTCACCAATGGTTGATTCTCTCCATGTTGCTCACAAAAAGACACATCTTGGACACATATTTATTCCCCTTTTCATGAGATTTTTCTGGGTAAGAACAACCTCTTTGACTACCAACCAGGTGAAGGCTGCCAGTTTATACGGGATTTTCACCTTCCATATGGGCTTCCAAGATAGGAAAATGGTCTGATGTCAACCACGGTAAAAGAACTTGAATCACACCAGGTGTCGACTCCTCCACGAAGTAGACACCAAGAACCTGTCTAATCTAGACTTGGATGAAGATTCCCCTGGTCTGGACCAAGTGAAATAAGCTCCTGTCAACGGTAGATCAATATGATAGTGGTTATCAATAAACTTCAAAAATTCTTCCATGGCCTTGAAAATAACCCTATGCCCCACCCTCTCCTCCGGCAATCTAATATTATTAAAATCCGCCTAGCACCCAAGGAATGACCCATCTACCCAACCCATCTCCTGCTTATTCCCAAAAAATCTCTTTTGAGGCCTCACCACAGGCCGGTACACTCCCCCAAAGCCGCATTCTACCCCATTCCCAAGGTTTCTAAGCTTCACACCAATCATAAACTCCCCCTTAAAAATCTCCACACTCTCCAACTTCCTGTCATCCCACATAACTAGAATATCACCCGCGTTGCCCTGAGTCGGTATGTAATCATACTTCACCCATCTTCCTCCCCACACACTTCTCACTATTCCATCTGTCAAAGTCTCCAATTTTAGTCTCTTGTATTCATATCAAGTCTCCCCTCCATTCTCTAAAATCTACTTTTAAGATGGTCCTTTCTTGGGGTTCGATCACCCCTCTCATGTTCCAACTAATGATTTTCCAATCCATCAACAATTATTTTCCTCACCCCCCTCTTTGCACCCTCCACCCCCCTCAACCCTCTTGCTCATCCCTCTATTTCTGCTACAATACACCATCATCTTTCGCTCCCCTTCCAGATCCACCAAATTAGGACTGCTCTCCTTCTCCAATCTATTATTCTTCAAAGCATCAGTCCCTCTTGTTTCTCTTGTTTCTTGGTCAATACAATTCAACAGATCAATAACTTTCCCTTCCAACTCTTCAAAGTCACACCCAAGAACTTCCCAAAATTAATAGACTTTTCTTCTGCCCATTTGAAAACTTTCCTCTCCCCATAATTTTTGCAGGAGCCCCAGAGATATTCCCATCAACATACTCAGCTGCATTGAAAGAAGAAGAGCTTAATTCTCTCACAGGAGTCTCTTTGGTAGCACAAACACCTTTACCACCCCTCAGTTCTCCCTTATCCAGCCTGCTAGAAGCAGAAATAACCTTACTCGGAACCCCACAAGTGCCAAAGGATAGTTTTACTACAAAATCAGAGCTGTACAGTGGTATTTTAGCCCTTTCTGCTTCATAACAGGACCCTCTGGCCAAACTGGCCGGAGCAGATCCACTTTCAGCTGTGGAAAGATGGCCCCACCAGACCCTAAAGAGATAATTCAAAACCCCCTAGGGTTACTGTGGAGATTCTGACCCCCACCCACAAGAGAACCATCAGAAACAGAGTTTCCGTCGACAAGATTCAATTTCTCTTCCATCTTCTCCTTCCCTTTAGCCGTACCAGCTTTTTCAGGCAAGGAAGTTGGAGGTCTAGCATTCCATCTCTCATGGTTACAACTTCTACTCTCCACTTTCTCCCTTTCTTCTCCTCCTTCCCTCCTCGACCCTCATTGAGAACTTCAGGACAAAACTCACCCTGGAGTTCTCTTCCCCCCCTCCTACCACCACGGACACCGGGACTCCACCTCCCTTCCTCACCCAAACCCCAACTCTCGACGCATCAGAGAGATTGCAATCCACTCCCAAGAAACCCCCACACTCGTCCCCAATATATATCTGAAAAGGTCATTACCCCAAAGATGCAATGTCAAACCCACCATATTCACCACTCTTAACTCCTCGTCGCCTCTGCACATCCAGAACAATACCTTCGGACCATCTGTGAAGAGAAAGAAAGTTGTCATCCGTCCATCTCTCACCTTCCCGGAGGACCCGAACTGCCTCTGCCTCGCAAGAAAATCTGAAGAAAAAAGTAGACCCTCCCATCTTAGAAACTTTAATCCATAGTTCTACCTGCCACGACTTTGCTGCCCAAACAGAAACAGGATCTGGCGATGTCACCCTCTTCTCAAACATTCTCACCAAGCACATTGCAAGGAATAATTTCCTTTCCTTAATATGCTCCATCGATGTAATTTCCTGCAACCTCCATCTAGTGAAAGAGCTGGAATTGACAAAGCCTCCTTGAAATGAAGATCTTCATGCTTCCTAGCTTCTAGAGAGAAGTAGGAGTCTCTCTCTCTAGACATATTCAAGTTCTCTTTTTATATTCCTTTTGGCCCTGAAGCACCTTATCAATAGCTCAAGCCTTAAGCCCCAGCAACACCTCATCCTCTTCAAAAGGTGTCTGTAAATCTTGCTGGTCCTCTATGCCGATCACAGGACAAGGGTTTATGTTGTATGTAGGTCTGCAATTCTCACTTTCACAATACAACTTTTGATAAAAAGATATCATCTCTCTCCTGTTGTGTGCAACTTCTATTAATTCATTTCCTTCTTCCACCAGTTTATCAACATGGTTGACCCTTTGTGTTCATTTGCAATCGTTTGAAAGAACTTAGTTTTGTTGACCCCTTGTTTGATCCATAGTGTTCTTGACCTTTGCCTCCAGGGAATCTTTTCCGTCTTTGCATAATCTTCAAACTTCTCGACTATAATTGCTTTTTGAATCACTTCGTCATCAGATATGGGCTTGTCCTGTTGGATGTTATCAAAATCAGCACTCTTGGTAAGTATTTCTTTCATCTTCCTCCTTGAATATAAACTATTAGAGGTATGATATATTTGGATATGCTTTGAATCAGTGTTTTAAAAGGCGTGGGCGCCAGACAAGGCATTTACCTGTGGCTAGGTGAGGCGCAAGCCGCGTGTATCTTTATTTTTAATATTTTATAAATTAATATAATGAAAATAAATAATAAAAAATAAAATTACACAAAAATAAATATGGTAGAAAATTCAAAAAAATAAAAAGCAAGTGCAGATGTACATAGAATTTCTTCATCTTAAAATGTGAATCAAAATCAACAATTGACTAAAAAAAATAATCTGAATCGCTCCTCTTAAAAGGCTAATTAGGTTTTGTAAAAAAAAATTGAGTAGAAATTTATAAATTAACTTATTTAAAAAAGAAATGAGAAGAAGGAACCTATAATTGGAAACATCAAACTTAGAGCAAGTGATAAAGGAAGGTGTGTTTTCACTTTGTAGTTTGCACATTGGTTATTTCCCCCCTTTACCTAGTGAAAGACGAAGAGGAAGAATAAAAAGTAGAGCTAAGAATTAAAAAACATTTTGATTTTAAGCTTTTTAACTAAATAAAAAGTAGAACTAAGAATTAAAAAACATTTTGATTTTTAAGCTTTTTAACTTCTTAAAATTTAATTACAAGTTGAATTTTATGTTTTTTGGTATTAATTTAAGTACTTGTTAGCAATTTTAATTTTATCTACGAGAGGTTTTCTGGGTTACGCGCCAACAAAAACTCGCCCAACGCCTTAGCATACACCCAGATTGATGGCTTACGCCTCTCGATAGTCTTGTTAGCAATTTTAATTTTTTCTAGGAGAGGTTTTCGGTGTTACACCCCAACAAAAACTCGCTCAACGCCTAAGCAGACATGCAGATTGATGGCGTACGCCTCACGATAATTTCGTCCCCGCAGATCACCCCACTGCATTTTTACTTCGCCCCACCCCGAGGTCGCCTTTTAAACCACTGGTATTAATATGTTTGGACTTGTTAATTTTCAAGATGGATACTTTTTAGTTTTTCTGCTTGCCTGTCAAAATGCTTTCTATTTGGACATAGTATTATTAAATTTGAACTTCTTAATTCTTAGTCCTTAATGATTTTGTTGCTAGGAATATCACTTGATTATAGTTTCCTCACTTGCTGGAAATATTTTATTTGGATGATTGTGGTGGGCATGCAAAATTATTAACGTACTTTTACATGAATACTTTATTTGAAGGTTCACTTTTGGATGAAGGCGATGCAACAAGAACTCAACTTAATACTCTCAAAACCAAAAACCTGAAATAACCAAATTGCTCAACTTATAATCTAAAAAAAAAATTCTCAAAACTAAAAAATCTAAATATCGAAGCCGATGAATTCGAAGCTGAACTTAAAAGAAATTGACCAAACCTAGTCGTATTTGGATTGTAATTTCTCGAATCCAAAAATCGGAAGCAAACCGATGTTATGCAATCTGAACTGCTCGAACTAGAGCATTCTCCTTTAATTGGAGCCATTACTCTAATACTTCTTTCTTCGGCAACTAGGGTGGCTACTTTCTACCCGACCTTCATCCTTCTCTAATCTTTAATTTCTGTTGAGCAATGTTTTGAGTTCCTACTCTTAAAAGCTTTCTCCCTACTCTGATTTTTTTAATCAAGGCCTACGGTTTGTTTCTATATACTGAATATTCTTCCTCCCTTTGCCGAAAATTCTCTCTCTCTCTCTTCTCTTTCTTCCTTCTCTAATTCTTTTCTTTTTGGGCTAATTTAAGGTTTTTCTATGTTGTCGAATAGTTTCTTCACTTTTTTTGTTCCAATTTTGTTCAAAAAGGAGAAGGATTGCTTCTTTTCAAAAAACAAAAAAGTTCTTTTTCTTCTTAATCTCACACAAAAGGGACAATTTCTTCATCTTCCTTTTATTCAAAAGGTGGTGGTTCAAACACCTCATTCTATTATCCATGAAATTGGGTAAGGTAGCCGTTTACTTGAAGTTAAACCCAACCCTATTCTTGATTTATTCAATTTTGGCCTCCTATATTATATTGTTCATCCTCTAGGATTGGGCGTGCAAGAGTGTTGAGTTTTCACTTTGGTTGCTGATAGGGAACTTGGTCTCCTTATATAGTCTTGTGAATCATCACCTCTGGAGCTAGCTTTTGGGGTTGAGTTAGATCTAAGGTCCATTTCTTATCATGTAAGAATAAAGGTTTGTCGTAAAAAAAGAGAGGAGTAAATTTGTAAGGCTATATAAATTGGGTTGAATTAAATGTTTCACGGAAAAGCAAATCATATAGAAGTTGTCACTCCCCAAAATAGGTGGATGTTACCAGCACTTAATTCCATAAACTAACCTCGAGTGAACCAACTTCTACTGACATTAATGCTATGCATATGCTCATGTGACCAATTGACCCTTAAATTATTTAATGTGTGAATGATAAACATCTACTGACATTAATGCTATGCATATGCTCATGTGACCAATTGACCCTTAAATTATTTAATGTGTGAATGATAAACAACATTATACCATCATCAAGTATATCAAGATACACTTGTGAAGAAAAGTTGGTTATAACGCCATATGAGTGCACATGCAAAGAAATACAACCCACTCCGTGTATGGAGCCTAGGGGTGGCTGTTCGGATTGGATATGAAAATTTTGGTTTGGATATTCGGTTTTCGAATTAAAGAAATTACAATCCAAATTTGCTCGGATTGGTCTGGACTTTCTAAATTGAATATTTTGGATTTTCAATTTAGACTTTTGAGTCTACAAGCCAGGTCATCACAATTAACAACCTCAATTCACCTCATAGTTTGCTCCATAGAATGTATGAAGTTCTACAGTTAACAAGGACGGAGGCCACCTACTGCTCATGCCGTGTAATTCCATATTGGAGTTAATGTTATCATGAGTAGGGCTGTAGGGTGTTAATCTATTGAACCTTTAAAAATTGGACTTAGCAGTAATAATGGGCACATATTATATGGGTAGGCCTAAACATAAGACACAAATTTTGGATTTTGGGATATCCAAAAATCTGTAGTATTAAATTTGATATTCAATCCGATATTCATAAAATTTAAAGTCCAATCCATAATCCCAAAATCCAAATCAAATAGCCAAAAAGTTCGAATTTTGGGTTGGCCCAAACTATGCCAACCCCTTATGGAGCCTCTATGGCGAAATGAATCAATAACCACAGGGGTGACATGACCCTAGCTATACCAGGAGAATGACACAGGGTAAGGCATACCAAAATGGGATGAAGTGAGGATGACCCTAGCTTGCTCACTCGTTAGTACCAAAACCTGCATTTTTTAATAAAATCACAGGAAAAGAAAGCTCTAATACAAATCAACTAGTACTCAGGTGAAAGCTCCAATACAAATCAACTAGTACTCAGGTTACTCCAATACAAATCAACTAGTACTCAGGTTATGTGTATTACTTAGCTACACCAATTAGTTGGATATGATTTTGAAAACGTGCAACATATGCCAAAATGTCAATCATATTAGAAAAATCATCTACAAATGTCCATATCATGTAATTGAATGAAATTCCTTTGAAAAATCAAGGTTTGGCTCTTTCGACCCTTAGTATTATATAAATCTTTAACTTTACCGGTGGTACCAATATCATTGACATTCACAAGTGATAACATGGTACATTGCTATCCCTAGGATGTACAGAGGCACAGGCTACCCCATTACTTTCATTTGTAAGTGGAGGCATAGCTAGCTACATTACTACCCTCCAATTGGTATTTTCTACGTCACAATACCCTCCAAATACTATATATGATTGTACTCTGCGCGTGACAGGCACACCTTGACATGCAAGTGAACCAAATGATCTGTTAAGGTGCCAAGGTATCCTGTGCTTTACCTCCCGACCTCCTGGGACCTGGGATTTCCTTGCATTGCGTTGGGAGGTCGTCCCGGGAACCCTTGTAGGCTTCCTTCCTCATTTTATTTGGACTTTTACCCATTGCCTGTCACTCCCATTAATCAAACTACTTACAACTCGTGTGTTAAATATCTCCAAGTATTAATGACTTCTATCCTCGTGTGGGCTCACACGTACGTCAGGACTAATTAAATTCCAGTTATAGCTTATGATTAGCTCAATTAATTAGGAAGACATTACAGGGCTTTACAGAAGTAGATAGTCATTTTATTCGACCAAAGATCGGGGTGCACTGTGACAGGTTTCGTCAACTCAAATGATCATTTAGCAGATATTCTTTTCTCATTCTTCACAGAATTTCAGGCTGCTACCTGATACCAAGACACTGATAGGTTGTATGTATGCATTTCATATGAAAAGGTGTACAATCATCTTGATTAATTGGTTTTTGTTGTTGAAGGGTGAAAGGCAACTGTGAGAATCCTAGTCCATCTTTTCAGATGGTGTAATATCCAGAAGTATTGTTTTATTGACCGAATCATTCTTTTTTTAATTACAAATTGGCTTTGTAATAATTTATAACGTAATAGTTTTTCTTGACGCTAAGGAAGATGAAATTCACTATTTATTTGCCTTGAGGTGCTTGAAGTCTTGAAGAAATGCATTCTGTCAGTCTTGATTAATTGTTTTTTGTTGTTGAAAGGTGAAAGACAACTGTTAGAATCATAGTTCATCTTTTCAGATGGTGTAATATCCTCCAGTATTTATTTATTGACCGAGTCATTCTTTTTGTACTACATATCAACTTTGCTATAATTTATAACGTAATACTTTGACTTGATGCTATGGAAGACGAGCTTCACTATTTATTTGCTTTTAGGTGCTTGAAGTCTTGAAGAAATGCATTCTGTCAGTTTCATATATCCAGAAACTTGGTGAAGTAGTCAGGCATTTTTTATTTGGTGATTCTTCAATTGACAATGCACTCTTCCGACTTGTTTGCACGACTTCAGATGGCCTGGAGGTGAATCTTGCAGCATGCGTTCTCTTGAATATGCTAATATACTCGAATGTGCACTGAATCTCTAGCCACCATGTAGCAGTTGATACTTTTGCTTTATGTTTTCTTTAACAGAAGCTCTATTTTAGCCGGCTTTATGGGCTGACAGAAATAGAAGGATTGCAGGAGGCAATTATCTTGGGATTGGATGTTCTTTCCAGTATGCTTTCTGATCTCTCCAGGGTATGCTTCAAAACTTTTTGCATCTGCATCTTTTACCTTGAAACTTCTTCATGGGTTGCACGCATTTTAAAAGAACACTTTTCTTCTATCCCTGCTCTCCTATTCTTTTCCTCCTCAGGTTGAATGAAGACAATTTTCCTCGTATGTTACTCACTAGCTTATTTCTATAGGAAAGAGATGTTTGAGAAATTTATTGTGGGATGAATGCATTATGTAGGTGAGAGAGGATGAGAATAATGTAGTACGCGTTTTTCTTATTTGAGCCCAATTCTCCGAGTTTTTTCTTTCTGCAAATCCAGATTAAGTTTGCTGTCAACAAAACTGGATGCCAGTAATTCTTCCATTTTTTTGGAGAGATCTGCATAAAATATTCGAACCTTTAATCAAGTGAAAGGTGTCTTGGACTTTATGATCTTTTTCTAGCCTTTCTGTATACATTCACCCAAATTGTGTTGTTTATTTTTCTCTCATCTGTTGTATTTATAGAATTCAGAATACTATTTTCTGCTTTCTTTTACTTCTGGAATCAGTCTATTAAACAGATAATGAGCCTGTTTGGACTAGCTGATTGTAAATAGCTGATAAGATTTTAATGCTGAAATTGATTTTTGAAATAAGCATTTATGTGTTTCGATATAAGTACTGAAGCGGTTAAAAAGAAATTGTTGTGTTCGGGAAAAATGTTTTGATAAGTTGTTCTTTTAAAATTTAAAATATCCGTGTAGAAAAAAGGAGGATCAACTAATACAAAGTGAAGGGAAGTTGGGAATTTTGTTTTGGGAATTCTTTTTATTAAGGATAAAATAGTAAAATAGTAAAATACTTGGTAAAACCAAAAGTACTTATAAGCTGGCTTATAAACATTTTGTCACCAAACACGTAGATATGCTAAAAAGTGCTTATAAGCCAGTTTGACAAACTTGTAAGTTTAGCCAAATACCCTCAATCTACAGCACATAGGCCGACTAAAGTTAATATCAAGAGTCCGATGATCCGGATATTCATGATCTTGTTCGACTTTGTGAAGATGTTTGACAGAAAATCGTAAGATCTGCTTGTGCAATTTCAGGATGTGCCCAGTTTCTCCGTCTTTCGTCAGGCAGTCATGTCAGTGACAACAAAACCAGTGCCTGTGGTTACTGCTGCGATATCACTGATGTCATTCTTTCGAAATCCTGTATGTTCTCATCACTATTTAGTTAAAAGTACTTATTTTCTTGTTTTGCCATATTTATTTGGAGTTGAGGAATTTTCTGCACATTTCCCTAGAGCATTAATACATTCACTTTGATGTCACCCTTGCAATTTTTGCAACAATACAGTTTCCCTAGTTTACTGCCTCTAACCGTGTTAAGGTTTTGAAGACTGTCAGTGTGTGTATTCCTGTGTAAAGGCTTACATTGCTAATTCCCCTCTAAAGGAAATCCTGTTTCGCTAGTGCAGTCTCATTTCCAAGCCTGATAGCTGCATTAGTCTAATTTTACTTTGCATCGGATTTCTTTCAGTCAGGTAGCTGTAGTGTTAAAAACTTTTGAATTGGTTAACCACCTCATCTATAGATATAAGTTGTCAAAGAGGGGACAATATTTATTTAGGTTCGCAACAAGTCTTATCACGTGTTGGCCTAATTCTTTTTTTTCTTTTTGGGGCCGGCCAAGCATGATGCAAGCGGAAATTGAAACGAAACCTTAATCGAAGATCAGGAAAAGAAAAGATAAATAGATAGACACAAGAATGGAACTATTGTCGACTAAGGTTCTAATAACAGAGTATTTTTTTTCCTTTTTCCGGATTTTTTTTTCCAGTTTATTCCAAATACAACTCCAAGTTGGTGTTTGGCCATGAGAATCCCAAATACAACTTACAAGTAGAGCTTTTTTCACTTGGAATTCCAAATAAAACTGGTTTTCACTTTTTTCACTCTCACTTCTCTGACAAAAATTCAAAAAGAACAAATTATATTCATGGTCACACACAACTCCAACACCAACTTCAACTTCAATTCCAAAAAATTTTGGTTTTCATGGCCAAACGAACACTAAGACTAAATAGAATAACACGACATGGGCAACAAGATGACTTCTTGTCACGACCTGAGACTACCCCTAGTTGTAACATAGTGCTTAGACTCACAAAAGACCCCAAGCTAACCTATGGCCTGACATGACATTAAAAATACTGTATAAACAATGAAATACTAAGCGGAAACTAATGTGAAATGACATAATCATAATAAAAAAATCTATACTGAATGTCAAAACTAAGACTGTCTGACATATTCAATATGTTGAAAATCTATCTGTAAAGCCTCTAAATACAATGAGTTGGTGGGACAAGGTCCCAACTAACTCCAACTATATGAATTTGAAATAATAAAATAATGAAAGCACTGAAAGCTAGTCCTCGGAGGATGAGGACTCACCAAAGTTCTGCAGCTGATGTTGTAGGAGATCGTACTAAGCACCTTTGAACCTTTATTATAAAACAATATAGCGCAAAGAAAGTATGTGATCAATACTTTGTACTTTAAATGTACTGAGCATGCGGGATATGCACTATGCCATATGAACTGGGTATGTTAAAGACGACATGATAAACTGAACATGGAGCTAGAATATGTAAACTGATGCAATGACCACATAATAGACATGTAATTATATAATATGCTAAATAAATCGTATACTAAGTCATGCGAGGTGTAAGTCTAAATTATTGGAGCTACTGTTAACCAACTTACCCCAATCTGAGCTAACCGAGGTCCAACCTGTAGCCCAAGCTGAAAGGGTGTTCTGAACCTTGCCTAGGGTACTAACACTAACTGATTTGGATCGACTAAACTGATGTCCAAAAGGACTAAGGTATCAAATCTGGTCTGACGGGTGACCCTTTAGAACCTACGGTGGAGCCGTAATTTCGGGACTTCTACTAAAAGTGTCAGCCTAACTGACGGGTGATCCTTCATCCTTGCATCCACTCAGTGCTAAGTACTACTCTCAATTAAATGAAATTGATAATTGAAATGCTCAATAATAATAATATTCTAAAGATTGAAAATAAATGCATTATCTGAGAGCATTCAAGACATGTAAACTAAAGGATATAATACTCATAAGTATATGTATGAAATCCTAGGTCATCGGGTGTTCGTAACCCACCATCTCTGAAGAATGCAACTATTATGACAATTTCATAAACTGAGTGAATTAAAGAATTTGATAACTCAAGACCGACAAATATGAATTTAACAATATAATTAGGGGTTATTATTTTGAATATGTGATGGTACTGAAATTAATGTTATAACATGGGTTTATAATTCAATGAGATCAAGGAGCTGGAATATCAAGAAATTCACTACATCCATGAACCTTAAACTCTGAGGAAGGAATGAAACAGAGAAGTTGAGTTAACTTTGGGACTCAATGGGTGAAAGGAAACCCATTGATGAAATCCCACATACCTGGAGATGGAAACCTTGGTGAAACCTTTGAATTTGGAGTTTGAAGTTAAAGAACCCTAATTTTATCTTGGGAGAAGAAAATCGCCTTTTTCTCTGTTTTCTCTCCATATGTTGGCTGGGTTTTGAGTTAATGGAGAATTTGGGTTGTTTTAGTTTTATATTTTAGCCTTAGAATAAGTTAAACGATGTAGTTTTGGTGTTAAAAGAGTGGGAAAAGACCAAACAACCCTTTTGAAAACGTTATAGCAATGCAAAACAGTTCAGGCTGACGGTTCAAGTGATGGAACATCAATCCCTAGACTAACTGTTACTCGAGCCATCACAAAATGACTAAATTTTGGTCTTACTGCTTAAGCCTGACAACTTGTCACACAGTGACCAAATATTTTGGTCTTACTGCTTAAGCCTGGCGGCTTGCTCTGGCGGGTCATCACAGGTGTGACGGTTCGTCGCCGGAGCTCACACTGTGGCAGACAGACACCCTCTGGTAAACTGAGCATAACTTTTTACTCCGATATCGGATTAAGACGAAACTTGATGCGTTGGAAAGAAGACTCAAAGACCTTCCATTTGGTGGGTCTTGAGCTAAAAAATACTTCAAAATCTACGTTATGCTCGTTTGAAGTTGACTATAGCAAGATTCTTCTTGAAGTTGACTTCAAAAATACATTTACTTGAAGCATGGTTCTAATTTTAGCTTGGATTTTCGGGATGTTACACTTCTATCCTGGTAAACGGTAGATAGTTACACATTTTAAGGAGCAAACTATTAGGTGAATTGGGGTTATTGATTTTTATGGCCTGCTTTAAAGCCTCAAAAGTCAAAATCGATAATCTAAAATATCCAAACCGTTTAGTCCAAAACCAAACATAAAATTCCAATCCAGTTCAAGCTTATTTGGATTGTAATTTCTTCAATCCATAAATCGAAAATCCAACCCGAAATTTTCATTTTCAATCCGAATAACATGAACACCCCCACCCCTAGGGACAGGTGTTGATCACACATTCTCAAAGGGGTTTAAATACTTGTTTTGAACGAGTTGAAGTGCTCGGATGAAATTTCATGGAGCAGGATGGCCGGATGTCAAAACAGTGCCAGTAGAAGTGTCTATTGGACTATTCGTCCAATATAAAAATGTGACATTCTATTTGAATTAAACTAAAAAAGGATGTAAGACACATAGCTTGAGATAGATTGAGTAACGTATAAACAAGGGAAGGTATATGAATCCAACCGAAAACAAATGAATATTCAGAGAGATTTAGCTTATACAAGAGTTCTATGTGTGCTTGGGACTCTTCAAAAACGTTTATGGGTGCATGTTATATACTCCAAAAGTAGTGCAGTTTGAAGAATCCGAGCAATATAGAGAGTTGTTAATAGGTGAAAACGTAGAATAACGTGAAGGCATGCTGTTGTGTGGAGCATAATGAAAAATGGGTTATGGCAAAGAAGGGTGCTCATGAAGAAATTAATCATGTATACTCGTACATAATGCAAAAAATTAACTAATATAAACAAGTATTATTTGTGTAATAAAATCGAAAAAAATATTTGAGTGAAGTATATGAAGTAAAAATCAAGTTAGTCGAGTTCAAGAACCATTTTCTGATTTAAATGTAAATTTTCCACTAGAAGTTTCCTGTGACCAGTTTCCTTGCAATTTCTAGTTTCTGTTCCTAATATATCTGAATAATTCATTCATAATGTTATGTTAATGATCAATTTATCAATCAGCCAACTCTTGTGTAGTGCTACCCTCTTAGAGACTACTGACAAGACAGACCATGAGGTGCATGCTATAGTGCTTTGAATACTGCACTAATGAATCTCCAAGTGGGATCTCACTTATCGCCAGGTTTAAATGTGCCTCAAGTTATTTGAGATATTAGAGTATGCAATGGAATGTGACAAGATTTTTATGAAACCTAATGGTGACTGTAAAGAGAAATAAACAGAATTTGTTTCTATATTTTCTAATGAAATCCACCTTTTTCCTTTTTCTAATTGTGAATGTTACAAGTGTGTAAACAGTACGAAAGAACTTGATCTTGCATCTCAGACATTTCAGCAAGAAAACTTATGTGCTGCATCAAGATTCTTTTTGTTGGACCTCTGGCTCTCTTCTGTGCGCTCCTCTTCTTAATTAAAGATTGCAGTACTTTAAAAGTTGCATCTTCTACTTCTCCCACTTTTTACTTGCGGTTGTATTAAAAATTACAAGAAATAATCTTTCATTGGTCAAAATAAGACTAATTGTCGTCTTGGTATCAAAAGGAAACCAAAATAGATTCCACTTAAGTCATTCCGAGGTCTAATATAGTTTGAATCTGTGCTAAAACATCTGCTGCCAATGCAGAAGATACAGTTGGGTGCTGCAAGACTGCTCTCTAGGTTGTTTATTATTGGAGACGACTCACAGACACATGCACTTAGCAATGCATATTTCGGTCTGGATGACAAGCAGGTTTATATTTAAAATATTGGTATTAATTTTTCTTGTAAGTTTAGTATTTTGAGAAATGGATATAAGATAATTTTAACTGATCTCACCAAATGCCTTTGCAGATCAATAATTTAAAAAATACTATTTCTTGCATTCTTTATCAAGAGAAAGTAGCAAGTGATGATCTCGTAATTGCTATGTTCAAGATGCTTACTTATGCTGCACGCCATCAGGTAACTTGCCACTTGTTACTTTCTTTTTGAGCTCATATCCTGCCGCATTACTGCCAGACCATGGGATCTAGTATATCCGGAGACCATTGTCCAGGAGCATTTAAAGCTATTTTCAAGCCTAAAGTCATTGAACCCTTGAGCTTCAAGCTTGATACAAGTTGAAAGATTTTTTATCATGGTAATGGGTAAAGTAGAAAATGAAGAAGATGGAAGATGCTGTTGATAACGGAATCAACCCACAACACGGAAACAAGACACAAAACACAACAGAAACCGAGAACCAAAGTGTGAACAAGTCTCGGCCAAACAAGAACGATACAAGATGGACAAAGTGACGTGGTGTTTAACCACCAAAACAGCAACTACAACAAGAAGATGATAACAAGGTGACAAGAAAAACAACAAGAAGATGTCAACAACCCACGGTTTCACTAGAAGAAGAACACAAACAATTACAGGATTACAGGAATGAAAAGGATAGGTAGTGAGACATTAAGCCTTACAAGAACTAAGAACCTAAGTGTATGTAAAACACTAAGACCCTTAATACATGTAAAAGCAACACCAACACTCTTACAATGACACAAGAGGGTGTTAACCACACAAACACCAACGTTTCTAACAAAGATTTGCAATAGTAGTGATTCCACACTAGCATCACCCTCATTTCGGTTTTGGTGGCTTTTCCAAGCCCTAAACTAAAGGTGTTACACTCTCCATAGAGAGAAGAAAGGTGTTTCAAGTGTGTTTAAGGAAATAAAGACCTAATACTAGCCTATTTATAGACTTATTACAAACATAAGTGAAATGTCCAAAAAGCCCTTAATGAAGGGAAGGCAAAAGGTGCCTATGGAGTGTATGTAGGGACAGCTTTGGTGTGTTTAAAGCCCTCTTCACTCTTCAACTTGGACACTCCCTCGGCTTGATTCCATGCATGTTCACGTACGCCCATCTTCATGATCGTTTCCGTATCGTCCTCTCCATCTTGAGTGGAATTTGACCTCAAATTCACAGCTTCTCTTTTAATTAGGTACATCACATTCATCATCATACAGCCAAACATCTACACCACCATCTTCATTTTGCACCTCGGCTTCCTCTTCATCTTGAGATTTGCCCTCAATCTCATCCGCCTCAATTCCCATGTCTTCACTTGGTGGCGGGTTCCTTGCTGATTCCTTTGTCTCCTTCTCAACTCGTCTTCCCTCATATAAGCATCATCAAAAACTCCATATCCTTCATGTCACTTTCTACCATATGCCTCTACATGGATGTGTCGGTTTTGGGAAAGTGGAGCTTTGGTTGAGAGGATTGATTTGGTGAGGTGGAGCTTCGGTTGTGGAGCTTGGATGGGAGGAATGTGGCTTCCAAGTCCTTCTTGTTGGACTTGATCAAATTGTAGGGGCATTGGCCTAGTTCGCTCACGGTTTGGAGGGCAATTTGTAGGTTGGCTTGTGGCATTTTGCGGTGGTCTTGGAGGATTGATCATTGGATGTAAAGTTTCGGGAGTAGAAACACGAGAGTTCCTTCGACTCTCCACTCGATCCAACCTATCAAGCATAGTAGACATATCACCCTTTATGGATGCCATATTCGAGTAATTTTTCAAGACCCGAATTCGCCCGAGCCATGTCTCGGAAAATGGCATCTAGGCGGGCGAAAATGGTTTCCATTATGGCCAAGAAGTTACCTACAAAACAAAAAAACAAGTTAGTTGTACAAAGGGGTGACGTGGCAGTCTTTGATTGGTTGCGGATAGTGACGTGGCAGCCTTGGAATGGTTGTGGAATTTGAAAAATTTAGTGTTTTTCCAACTTGTGGAAGAGGTAATATCGGTTTTGGAGGGGAAAGACACAAGTTTTGGAGCCTTTTCCACATTTAAAATAGGTTGCCTTTCTTTGTACCTTTTAGGCAAAACACCTTTTTGAAGGGTGGTTGGCTCTTCCCTCTTTTGGTTAGTCTTGAAAAGTCCCCTTACTCCTTTTTGGTAGCAAGTCTTTTGGTGAGCCTTTTTGTCCCTTACTACTTTGGTATAGTCTTGGAACTTGTTTCAAGGCAAACAAGAATACTTCACTCTTCCACTTGGTCTTAAGATCAAACACTACTTATTGAAGGTTCTTCTTGTCACAAGACATGAAGATTGGACAAGAAAAACAAGATCCTTCAACAAGATTTGAAGACCAAGGTTCAAGTTGAACCTCCCAACAACAATAACACCTCTTTCCAACACAAATCCACAACAACAATACCAACAACATCCCTTTAAACTTCAGATTTCACAACAACAACACACCAACAATGTTCAAATTTTGAGTCCACAAGAACAACACCACAACACTTCGGCCAACCTTGAATCTGCACAATAACAACACAAGGAGCTCAACTTGGATCTTGACTCTATTGGTGTTAGGGAAGAAGAAACCAACACTAAAGACACTCAAGACTCACGGAATACTCATAGATCTAGAGACAAGTCTCGGCCAAGACAACAACAAGAACAACAACTTTCTCGGCCAAGAACACCAAACTCAACAACACAACTCTTTTTTTTTTTTTTTGATTTTTCAAGTGAGCTAGCCCAAGATTGATTTTGTTGGAACAAAATCAATGATGGCTTTGATACTAAATGATAACGGAATCAACCCATAACACGGAAACAAGACACAAAACACAATAGAAACCGAGAACTATAGTAGGAACAAGTCTCGGCTAAATAAGAACAATACAAGATGGACAAAGTAACGTGGTGTTTTAACCAGCAGCAACTACAACAACAAGATGATAACAAGGTGACAAGAACATCAACAACAAGATGTCAACAGCCCACGGTTTCACTAGAACAAGAACACAAACAACTACACGATTACAAGAATGAAAAGGATAGGTAGTGAGACATTAACCCTTACAAGAACTAAGAACTTAAGTGTATGTAAAACACTAAGACCCTTACTACATGTAAAAGCAACACCAACACTCTTACAATGACACAAGAGGGAGGGCGTTAACCACACAAGCACCAACATTTCTAACAAAGATTTGCAATACTAGTGATTCCACACTAGCATCACCCTCATTTCGGTTTTGGTGGCTTTTTCAAGCCCTAAACTAAAGGTGTTACACTCTCCATAGAGAGAAGAAAGGTGTTTCAAGTGTGTCTTACAATATCATTCAATAACTAAGGAAATAAAGACCTAATACTAGCCTATTTATAGACTTATTACAAACATAAGTGAAATGTCCAAAAAGCCCTTAATGAAGGGAAGGTAAAAGGCGCCTATGGAGTGTATG
Organism: Capsicum annuum; assembly: GCF_002878395.1. Classification (NCBI taxonomy): domain Eukaryota; kingdom Viridiplantae; phylum Streptophyta; class Magnoliopsida; order Solanales; family Solanaceae; genus Capsicum; species Capsicum annuum. The sequence continues at coordinate 158,130,186 of NC_061121.1, read as the reverse complement.
TAGGGGCAACTTTGGTGTGTCCAAAGCCCTCTTCACACTTTAACTTGGACACTTTCTCGGCTTGATTCCATGCATGGTAATGTACGCCCATCTTCATGATCATTCCCGTATCAGCTGTATTAGTTTTTTCTAAGTTTTACCTTCATATAGAAATATCTTGCCAATTATTTGAAGGAATGGTTGAGGACAACTTACTGTATTATAACTGTATTGCCTCTTAAAATCAATTATAAGGTCATTAAAAATGGTTTACGACGATATCATGCATCTTCATGCAAAGCTTCTGGAGCACTTGCTCGTGTGATTGTCTATTGTTGTTGTCCCAATACAACTCCTCTGAGTATGATAAAGTTAAAGGAGACAAGACTCACCTTTCCCTCCTTTTGTCAATCACAACCGTCTCGTCTCTTCTGTTTTCGAAAGCGTGTAGACCAGTGTTCAGAGATGCGACCGCATCATCGCATTATGCGCTGATGCGATGCGATGCGGTGCAATCTGAGAATTGCGGGTGCATCAAGCCCTGTTGCGTGATGCGATGCGATAGCATTATGGATTTTTTTTATTTTTGGGTAATTTTTAAATTAAAAAAAGGGTTGGAAGTGATATTTTTTTTATTGGCAATTTTTAAATTAAAATAAAAAGGGTCAAAAGTTTAAGAAAAGATGATTAAAAATTTTAGGATATTTTGTGACCTGCTTCTCTCTTCTCCACTTCTCCACTTCTCCACTGAAGCTGTGATGCAACAACACTTTCTCCTTTGAAGCTGCGAGGGTACCAACAGTTGAATTTCTTTGTCTTCTTTCTTCTTTCTTCATCCTTTTTTTATCCTTCTTTCTTTTTCTTTTTCTGCTTTGTTTTTTCCTTCTCCTTCTTTCTTTTTCTTCTTCTGCTATGTTTTTTTCATACATTGATACCCTTTTTTTAGAATTTTCAACCGATGCTTTGTTTTTTTTTCTCCACTGAAATTGTATCTTTTCGACAGAGCAGCTGCTACTACTTCTTCTTCTTATACTTTTTTTTTTATTATAGTCTTTCATCCAATGCTCTGTTTTTGTTCTCCACTGCTGCTTTGTTTTTTTTTTCAATCAATTTTCTGCTTTGTGTTTTTCCTTTTAATTGTGATTTTTATGTGATTTATTTTTTATGTTTTCTTTACAACAATTTAAAAATGTTTGATCCGACTTTGGAATATGGTAAAAGGGCAAGTGAAACCAATAAGAATAAAGTCACATGTATTTTTTGTGGAACTGATTTGTTGGTGTTTCATTAGAATTTTTGCTTAAATATATTGTCTTTATTGTTGATTATATAGTTGTTGTGGTCTTTTCAGTGATAACTTACTATTTGAGTGCACTGTAGGTATTTTTTTATTAAATTGCGCTTTCACTTTAATGATGCGGTCGCACCGCATCACGCATTGCATAATGCGTGATGCATAGCCTTATCGCTTTTGTTCGCATCACGCTTCCCTGAACACTAGTGTAGACAGAAGGCCCTTTTTCGGACCATCTTGTTTTCAGGTCTCCACAAATTTCCGGGGTTCCCATTCTCAAAGAGATTCAACTTTCCGATCACCTATCACAGAACCATAACCCATCACTTGGCTTTTCCATGAATTTGCATGCCTAGATATTTGTTATTCTCTTCCACTGAAAGCACATTATCAATAGCATTTGCAATTGAAACTCAAGCTGGCGAATAATCAATTGGTCTTTTTTACTCTTTATTAGCTTGATCAGCAACTGAGACACAAACAAGGGGTGAAAGTCGATCAATATCTTTTTGTACCCATTTCTTTACCTTAAGCAACCGAGTTGAGAAAGTAAACTCCTTGCTCCATGCTGCTGTATTTTGTAATGTATTTGTTCAAGCAGACCAGTCATGACACCTTTGCTTTATTTATCCCTTGTACAAGTGCTTTACCACTGAAGTCCCTCATTGAAATTGTTTTGAATTTTGTCATTAATTTAATATTGAATTGTCATTGTAAAGATAATTGACTTTAAAAAATTTAGTGTGCATAAAATTTTCTGTGTTCTGCCGTGTAATATCTTGTTACTTTGGTGTACTCACTGAACTATACCTTCTATAGTTGCCAAAACATGCTTATTTGATGTATGGGCTTTAATTTGTGAATACGTCTATTTCGAATTTGTTGTACAACATCTTATTATTAGCCATTTTTTGTTCTAATATCAACTCTCCCAGAAAGTGTTCATATCATTTTAGATGTCGCTAAAACGTATTAATTTAATCTTTTGTTACTGTTGACATCTAGTGTCTAATGCTTTTGTAAATTTTGTTTTAAGTGCTGAATTCAGTTTGAAGAAAACCATAATTTCTGTCTTTTCTGGTATTTAAATTTTATATTTTTCTGTCGTAGGCTTCTTTTGTTTCCGCTGTGGTCGCTTTGGGAGAAAATCCAATCTCTGAATCATGCAGCGGTGACAATCCACCAGCCAACAATGATGTACTACAGTGCAATGCTGTAAACATATTAGATTCCATATGGATTTATGTTATAAGATCTGATGATCTTGTGATGACGTAAGATTCCTAGTCATTTTTATTATGCCACAATTTGTGTCAGTATTCCTTTTGACGCTTAATTGTTGAGTTAGTTCATGATTTCATTTAAGCGATTCTTTTTGATTTTTGCAGCAAATCGTGTATAATGTGTAATGTGCTAAACTTCCTAAAAGCATTATGGCAAGGAGCTGCTCATTATACAAATCTCCTGAAGCAGCTGAGAAATTCAGACTTCTGGAAAAAGCTATTGAATTTTGTCGTGCTTTCTATAGATAAGAAGAGTTTTCAATCTGAAAGTGCGACTAAATTGGAGCTCCAAAACTTGGCATACAGATATCAGTGTCAACATAATGTATTGGATGTAGTTACCTGTGAGATGTTCCTGCAGAAAAAGCTTTTACATTCCGAGTTGGTCACAAAGGAATCTTCCAAATCATCAAATAATGGGTCAGATGGCTCTAAAGTAGCAACAGCTGAAAATTCATGTAACCTGAAGGATATTTTTGGAGTGTGGTGTGAAAGCTCATTGGATGCGGAGACTATCAAGACATTTGTTTCATTTGAGTATGATGGTTCTGTAAAGTTGCGTGCAAGGGTGAGCTGTATTTACAGATACTCTTGTTTTCTACTTTTGATTGTGCTTAGTAACTAAATCTCCATGTTGGTTTATGTTAGATTAGACATTGCTAGTTCTGATGTTCTGCGTCATTGTGATTACATATGTTAGATTACGTCATTGCTATTTCACTTTGTAGTTGCTTGAGTTTTAAGCCAAGTTGTAATTTTCTTGTCTAGGGTTTGAGGAGGCGAAATGAATTATTATAATGATTAATTAAGCGGCAACATAAAGTGTTAAGCTAGAATGGTCGAGTTAGAATACCCATCAAATAATCAATTTGAGTGTTCGAGTTAATATGTTGGAGGTGCTTAGTCTTCATTTTTATTCCACATTGGAAAAACATACATTTGTAATGTTTGACTCGTAATAGATGTATCTTGTGTTCATGAAATTATCAAGTCATGAGTACAACTCTTTGACTTTTGATTTTCTCAAATGACATGAAAGTCTATTAGATCGTGATAAAACCTTAGTAGCTTCTACCTATTAGATATTACACGTGGTTCGTAAATCCAAATCTTTCCTTTCATAGTTTTATTATCTTTCATCTTCCCAGTGTTTGTTCCTGCAGTGCTGTTTCTATTTATTTTGACCATCCTGACAGCACCCTGCCTATCTTTGGGGACCATCCCCCTCACTATTGCGTATTTTCTTTTTGTAATGTACTGGGGGTTATGCATTATAACCAGTGACTGTTCCCAAGGCACCTCTCATTTTCCCCGGCACCACATCTTTTCCGGTGGCTGTTCTGCAGGATCACGTCTCTTCTGGGTGAATGTTCAGGTGCACCACTTTTTTCTTCCTGTCATTTCAGTGACTATTCCAACAAATTTTCTGCAAGATTCGCCTTATCCAAAAAAAAAAACCCTGGCCAAATTTTGGTGACTTTTTTATATTCCTTTTTTGAAATAAGCAAATGGTTTTCCATTCAATATTTTGGTGACTGTTTATTTATTCCTTTTTTTGAAATAAGCAAATGGTTATCCCACACTGTCTTTGATGGTGTGTATTACAATGTTACGGTGGTAGTAGAATGTTAACTTTGTTGTTATGTTAATTTTTAGTATTAGAAATTTGGATGTGAAAGAGTTTAATAGCCCGTTTGGTCAAACTTATTTTTTCCCGAAGGTGCTTATTTTTTCTAAAAAGTGCTTATTTTTAAAAAGTGGGGTGTTCGGCCAAGCTTTTGAGAGAAAATTAGTGCTTTTAGGGGGAAGCAGAAGCTATTTTTCGCAAGCTAAGTAGGCATTTGACCTTGAAAACTATAATTTTTTAGAGTGGGAGTTGTGTTTGGTCATGAAATAAATTGGAGTTCTTTCTAAAAGAGTAGCTTCTTTCTAAAAACATTTCTTTGAAAAACATTTTTGAGAGAAATACACTTAAAAGCA
>NC_061121.1:158048930-158122650 GCF_002878395.1 Capsicum annuum | reverse complement strand
AAACATTTCTTTGAAAAACATTTTTGAGAGAAATACACTTAAAAGCACTTTTATATAACTTGGCCAAACATCAATTGCTCCTCAAAAGTGCTTTTTGAATTTACTGGCCAAACACAAACTGCTTCTTACTAAAAATGTTTTTTTTAAAAAGCACTTTGAAAATAAACTGATTTTAGAAGCTTGGTCCAATGGGCTAAAAGAATCGGACTATAAGGTGGTAGTATTCTGTTACAGTTTAAATATACTCCCAGCTAATCTACTCCTTGCACTGGCAGCCTTCACCCTTCTGTTTCTGTAAGCCCGAGGTCTTTCTTCTTTGTCGTCACATCTTTTCCTTACTGATAATTACCACTTTCTACATTCCCCAGTTTAAGCTAAACTCTAGCTGCTGCCTGTCAGGAAACCTGAATCTTTATTCACCCCTTCCCTCTTTCTTTTACCCGACTTACAGAGAAACAAAGCATCTATACATGAATCAGAATGAATTTATAGTTACAGAATGATACATACAATCTCATCATGGGTACTGATTAATTTCATCAATTGGAAAAGTTAGTGATTGGCATGACTGAAAACACTAGTAGCAAAGGTAGCAAAGTTAACCTTGCAAAGCTGGATTATGTAAAATTGGATGAGTGAGCACATGGATCATGTGACTTGATTAGGTCAATTTTTCTGCTGTGTTTTAATTCTGGGATATAATGATAATGTGCTTGTGAGTTGTTCGATGAAGTGGCATGCTTGCTTTGCGTTCTCTTTCTTGTATTATTGTGCCTAAGCGTCACTGACTTGTACCTTTTGGGCTGAATAGAGCCCTGTATGTTGCTCGAATTCTCCTAAAATGCTGCCGTACCGGTGTCGGATCCTCCAAAACTGCACTACTTTGGAGGATACGGCACACACCCATCAATATTTTCAAAGAATTCGAGCAACATAACCCTGAAGGTTCCATTTGAAAAAATTGAAACCCTTCTCTTATTGCATGATCATGATACTTCCTAAAAATCAAAATTTTGATCCTCATTACTAAATGGGAATTCAAATCTCTGGAATTGTCTCGTATTGAATCTGGAATTTTGGTTCTTCCTGGAATTTGTACTAATATCCATACAATTTTGCACTTCTCGACAAACCTCACTTGTTTTATTACTGTAGCCCATCAATAAAGTGGAAGATTCATTGAAGTGTGAAACGTTACCTTGCCATAATGTGATGACACAACCCAAGCCATTATTCTTTTCTATTCATTATTTCAATTCACCCCTGTTGTGATCATCTAGTGGTTGCGCTGATTAATTATTTTGTAAGTTCTATTCCTTATTTCATTATCGTCAGGAACAACAGGCACCACAGAGATCTGCGGCTTTGTTTTATCGATTATTTGTTTTGGTATTGAAATGAGAACTGTTCTTCTCAGCCTCTTACTTGCAACCAAACTCTTGAGTCTGATCTCTCTAATCTTCCCCGAGTTTCTTCGCTTTTTGTAGATCTGAAAAGGAATATGATTTTAGTTGGCATTATGACAATTGTTCTTTTTGTTGGCATTAATATACGGTTGATATGTCAAAGCACTTCTACAAGGTGACCTATCTAAAAATGGAAAAATTAAATATTATCTACAACGGATATCTCAAGTGGCTATTGTGTTACGGAGTTGAGTTTAGGTGAAAAGAAGAAGGTGTCTTTTGCCTGTCTTTGAAGCCTGCTTCTGTTGTTTCTCTTGACTGAGACCCTTTTATATTTACCACATTCCAATCCTTTTTCAAGGAAGATTTCTATATGCTCTTCTTGTTCCTACTCATATTCTAACACTCTCCCTCAAGCTGTTGCATAGATGTAATTAATATGTGGAATAGTGGGGACTTGGTGAAGATATTTGCAAGAAACCTGTTAAGGACTGCGCTAGACGCTTGGGAGACCTCAATTGAAAAGGAACAAACTAAAAAAGTGGTGGGAAAGTTGTAAACATAGCCCGAAAGTCGATCTGTTGCAAAATACTATCGAAAACTGGTATAAAACAAATTTGTCATGTGGAAATCAATAGATGAGTAGATCTTGAGAAGAAAGTTACCAAAAAACTGGTCGAAACATACGCACACGCTGTAGATCTCAAATTTTACGGCTGAAAAGTGGTCTTAGAGTGGTCATAATCTGAGAAAAGATTATCCGGGTAGGGTCGGAATGATGGATGACACAACCCTAATGAAAAAGAGAAATTATATGAGTAGGGTCAGAGTGATGCACGACCTCGCACAAATCAGATCTGGAGTCGTCTTAAAGACGCACATAACTATGCCAATCAGATCTAAGGAGTCATTGGAACGACGTACGGTGCTATATAACTCAGATATGGGAAAGTAATCCGTGAAGATGCACAATACACATTAAATATGAGCAGTAATCTAGAGAGATGCATGGTGCTGTCCAAATCAGATATGAGAAAGTAGTCACCGAAGAGATGCACGGTGCTATGCAAATCAGATATGAGAAGTCATCAAAAAGAAGCACGATGACTCATCTTTTGCTGACATGATCATTGGCCAGTTTAGCGACATATATAGGTAATAGTCGTCTGGCGACAGGGTAAGCTCTTTGATTCTCCTCCAAGATCGTAGAGACTCTGATACCATGAGAGATATATAAGGGAGGAATATTAATGTTGTATCTACATGATTACACTGAGACTTTATTTATAGACACTGCATTTCAGTCTTTTTCCAAATAGGACACTACATTACAATCTTTTTCCAAGTAGGATTCTGTTTGCTCTTCTTATTCCTACTCATATTCTAGCAATTTACAGTGGATATCTCAAGTGGCTATTATGTTACAGAGTTGAGTTTCTTCTTTGAAGCCTGGTTCTGTTGTATCTCCTGTTCAAAGTCAGTTTTGTTTTGATCTCCATTCTGTACTGTACTGCTCTCTGTTTCTTTTGCGGAAAAATTAACACGTCATTATAAGACTCTTTTTCAACTCTCTAGTCCCTATTCAGTTTTGCATGTGAACTCTGCTTACGTTTTTTTTGATTGCTTTATTCTGTATTTGTTCTTATTTATCACATTCAGAGTGAAGGGGCATATTTAAAACATCATATTATCTTTTTTTTAACAATTTCAGGCTTTTTCAATATTTTTCGGAAAGCTTCTTATTGTCTCTTGTTTATACATCAAAGGAGTATGCCTTTAATCATTAGTGATAGTGCTTGCAGGTTGCTGCTGGTTTATTTGCTGTGCGCATGATGTGTAAAGTAAAAGGCGGTGATCGAGGAAGTTTGTCTGTTTCACTTGTTGATAAAGTTACTAACTTGTGGCAAAAGGTTTCATGCAATCTTGCTTACTTTGCCTTCCCTCTCTTTCCATTTACTCTAATCACAGACTGATACATGACCACAGCAACTGATGTATCTGAATTTTTTCAATTTGCCAACTGCTGTTTCACACTTTCATGCCTTTGCCATATGTTGCACTTTATCTTTAACAAATATACTTATTTCTGCATTATGTTTGTTTTTCCTTCTACAGTTGAGGAAGTTGCCAGCCTTTTCTGAGTTGATGACTCTTTATGCGGAGCATGGTTACAGGTAAATGCTTGGCTTTGTCATGCCTTGCTGAAGTGAGACTGGTGCTGGAACTGGCTCGTCTGTTGTTTATTAATGCTCTGTTGTTATATTGGAGGGACGATCATAGTATTATTTGAAGTGAACTGTTAATAGGTTAGGAATTTATAGCAATTTGTTACTCAAAGAGTTGAGGCAGAATGGACCAATTTCAATTAATTATTGGTTAAGTAGTAATTTTACATGATGAGGAATGCATGTGATTATCCAAAAAAGGGCAAACAGGGAGCACCCTGCATTTACACAGGGTCTAGGGAAGGGGTTAACCGCAAGGAGTGAGATGTAGTCAGCCTACGCTGATGCACATTAGCTGATTCCACGTGTCAAACCTGTGGCCTATTCGTCTGGTAATAACTTAGCCATTGCACCAAGACTCCCCTTCATGAGTGTGATTATACTACTTAAAATAGAAGCAACTGAAATGCAAAAGTACCATGTATTAAGTGGATCAATCTATTCTACAAGTTTGCTTATAATTTTTAACACAAACTCAAGACTTACTCTTTTGTCCTTCTATTCTATTTTCTTCCAGTGGAGGAAATGAACTGGACGACTTGATTCTCAATGATTTATTCTATCATCTGCAAGGAGAGCTTGAAGGCAGACAGATTTCCCACATAGCATTCAAGGAGCTGTCACAATATCTGCTACAGTCAAATTTCTTGCAAACATATTACTGTAAGCATGATCAGGAAACGGATGGTGTCTGCTTATATGACACTGACCGTCTGCAAGGAGACATGGGAATTGATTTGTGGGATCTTTCGGATTGGAAAGCATCTAAAGCGATTGCAGAAATGCTGTTGCTCTCTTTGCAGAATGTGAATTTCATGGTTTCACTTACAAAATCCAAGCTTTCAGCTTTAATAGCTTTGACAACTACTCTCTCCATATATGACAATGATGATGCGAGATTTACGGTCAGTTGCATTTCACTTTTGATATAGTCTCTTAGATTTGAGTCATTTGGCCTTTTTGATTCTCAGTGCTATGCATGGTGATGTCTAATGACCTGAACCCTGAGCCCTGAACTGAAGTTCATTCTGTTAGTTTAGCACATCCTTAGGTTCTGAAACTTTGATGAAATGGGGCGCCATGGTCATTGAAGCGTTGTCAGTGTTCAGATAATATATATCGGAAAGCATCATTGATGTATGATTTTTTGGACAGTGTTATGAAGACTGCTTCTGCTTTCATTTGTATTTAGCTACACCTATTTTATCCAAGCATAAAGCATGCAGCTGTGGTTTCAGGTGTGATTGCTTTGAATTGTTCATTGCATTCTGAGTAGCACAAATATGCATCACAGTGTTGTAACTAGTGCTGGCAAATGAGCGGGTCAGATCGGATATGGGTAGGTTGAAAACGGGTTAGATAAATATCTGACTTGCCCATATTTAATATGGATAATAAATGGATTGAATGACAGATATATCTACCCCATATTATCCACGACTTCTTGAATAGCTTCTAATTTGAGAAGCACTATTCCATCATTCATAAAACATTAATCTGTGGAAGCAGACCCACATCGAAGAACAATGAACTTACAAAGACAGTTGTGGCATTTTCCATGAAATCATCTTAAGTATCTTATGAGCAGAGGAAAAATCCTCTTTTAAAAAGACATACTTAACATACCTAGCTTTAGAAGTAGTTTTCATTTTTTGATTAAAAAAATTACACGATAACATTTTTTGGGAAAACTTTTAGGTGGCACTTGTATTCAAAATTGTTGAAAATGTTTTGACAAACTCTTTCTATTTCTCTTTTTAAAAGATTTCAACCAAACATCATTAAAGAAATGGTTTTAAATTTATGGAGAAACTGAAAAACACATGTTGAATTTTCTCTCTATGATTGACATGGTTTCCTTGTTTATGCAGTCACTGGAGAATGAGGTTAAAAGTGGTGGAAAAATTCCTGAAAAATCATTGTCATCTATGATTGATAATATATGCCAGTCTCTCTACCGCACAATCGAGCTATTGCCTCCTGTTTCTGATGCTAGTGAAGACATAGTTGAAATTCTCGCAGCTCAAGCAGAGTTGCTTTTCCGCTTTACCAGGTCTCTGAGTATGCGGTTGTCTTTATCTGCGAGCGTTCTGGTGTTAAAAACTTCAGGTTATGGCCTCAAGGAGTTGAGTAACTGTAGGCCTTTGGTTTTTGGTGTCATTAGTTTAGTGAAGACATTTCTGATGCTAATTCTCTTTTCACTCAAATCAACTTGGAGAGATTCTTGTCTCGGAGTACGAACAGAAATTGAGCATAATGAAGCCTTATCTGAGGCAGCTAATGTGAGGTTGGGGCTACTACCAGTTATTTGCAACTGTATAGAACTTACTGAACATTGCTCCATCTCATTGATTATTATCGATCAAATAGTCAAAGGTTTTTCGACACCTGCTACTTGGTTTCCCATCATCCAGAAACATCTCCCGATGCAGCATATTGTTCTAAAACTTCAAGATAAAAGCTCGTATTCAAACATTGACATAATATTGAAGTTTCTTTTGACTATTGCACATGTGAAGGAAGGTGCTGAGATGCTTCTAAACGCTGGTTTCTTTGCATCATTAAGAGTGTTGTTGGCTGACCTACCTAATGGTAGACCTCTCTCAGTAGTTGAAAGGGAGAGAAATTGGGCAAACTCCTTTGACAATAATGAAATGGCTCAACCCATTTGGGGACTTAGCTTGGCTGTGGTTACAGCAATTATTAACTCTTTAGGGGAAAGTTCGAATTTCAACGTGGAACATGTGGTGACTTACTTTCTCTTGGAGAAGGCTGATCTAATTTCATATCATCTTAGTGCTCCGGATTTTCCTTCTGATGATCATGATAGGAAAAGACTTCGGGCATTCAAGCCATATCCTTCATTGAGTTCTTTTAGAGAGAGTGAAAATACGATTATGTTAATCTGTGTTATGGTAAAGCATAGGAATGCCTGGTCAAGGGCCTTGAAAGAAATGGAGTCACATTTAAGGGAGAGATGCATCCATTTATTGGCCTTCATTAGCTGTGGTACACCACGTCATGGGGAATCACCAGGAAGAGATCTCCCCATCTTGTGTCATCCTATCCTCCATGAGGAGTATGAGTGGCACGAAAAACCATCATCTATCAATAGCACAAATAGCTGGTTTGCTTTTTCTGCTCTTTGCTGCGGTCTAAATCCCAAATATTCATCTTTTTCATCTAGAACTGCAACTACTATGATCAAAGCTCAACCAGATGAGCATGCTAATCTGACTTCGCAGACACATTTTTCAGATGCAATGTCTATTCAGATATACAGAATTACCTTTCTTCTTCTGGAGTTTTTGTGTCAACAAGCTGAAGATGCTGCTGAAAGGGCTGAAGAAGTGGGTTTTGTCGATCTTGCACATTTTCCGGAGCTACCAGTGCCTGATATCCTTCACTGCTTGCAGGTGAAACACCCAGATTATTTATACCCTGGATGATTCTTCATTCCAGAGTTGATTTTTCCATGATTTATGCATTGAGCTTAAAGGTGTGTTTAGTGCAAACAAAAAATGTTTTCCGTTGAAAATATCTCCCCAGAAAATGTTTCGTTGGAAAAGGAAGAAAAGCAGTCAACCACGGGGAAGGAAGGAGGAGTAGCTCAACTTTCTTGCCTCTTCCCAGTCCGTAGTGAGGTTTCAACGAGTTCTTTGTGCTGTAGGATGTAAAAAGGAGAGAACCGCACCTAGTTTTCAACTCAACATTGATCAGCATTATTCTTAAAACATTTAATGAATACACTGCCATGGCCCTTCCTATAAAATCTTTGTAGCAGTCTTGATGACACTCAGGTTATGTTTCACCTTTCGATTGTAGGATCAAGGGATATCTATTGTCACTGAATTGTGTGAAGCCGGCAAGTTGAAGCTACTTACTTCTGAAATACAAGGGGCGTGTATTTTACTGTTGCAAATAACAGTAATGGCATTGTACCTGGAATTTTGTGTGATCCAAATCTGTGGAATGAGACCTGTCCATGGACGTGTTGAGGACTTCTCCAAGGAATTTCATGCACTGACTAAAGGTAGTAATTGATTGATTCTTTCTGCATGCTGGTTGTTAATGTGTTTACCGTCTTTGATTGCGTTTATCATCTCTGATTGCGTAAATCTTTTACTCTGTCGGTTCTTGCAGCTACGGAAGGACATGCATTTTTGAAAGAATCTATGAACTCCTTAAAGCGAACGATGTCTTTCGTGTTTCCTGAAGTATTGCAGGCAGAAGATGATCTATAAAATTCAGGTTGTTTTTGAGCCCTTAGGTAGGTAAATCTCATAATAATTCTGATAATTAATTCTGAAGGTAATTTCATTTTTGCCTCGTGTGTATTTCCTGCTCAAGGCATTTTCTACTTCATTTCGGTCTGCAGATGTGAAACCTGTTGTCCCAAATATTGTTGCTTGAAGATGGAAAGTTTGGGCTGTAGTCCACGATTGTTGACAATGATGAGGGGTTTAAGATTTCAGTTTGATAATTGAGAGGCTGAAATCCACTGAAAGCAAGTCCGGGGAAGAATGCAACATCCTAAGCAAAGGATTTGGAGGGCAAGATGTTGAAGTGTCCACACCCCCTAAGGGCACATAACAGATCATCTTATTAGGATACTCGGTGAAGAAAATTTTCCAGCAAACAATAGCAGTGTCTATTTAGCAATTCAAGTCTTATGTCGGCCAATAGAACATAAGGACGAAGAAAAAGGATTGAAGGGACTAGTCCCTGTATATATTGTTGACTTTATATGGTTTTGTTTACACGCTGTGTGTGTGTATGGCTTGAGACCTAAGCTTGTGTATCGACGCGGGACTTGAGCCCATATCTTGATTAGGGATTCTACCTCGACTCTCGATCCTGAATCCCAACCCCAAAGCTGACCTTGATTCTTCACATGGGATCTGATGTTGTCTCGACCCTGGACCAGACCCTAACTTGATTTGGAGCTTGTCCCAAACTCAACCCAAGACTTGACCATGACACACGACCTAAGACCTGACCTCGACATCTAAGCGACCTGGACACTCTTCTCGAGACCTGTCCCTACTCACGACTCTTGGACCAAGACTTGACTAGAAATGCCCATAGAAACATGGCTATCATAGAAATGCCCATATCATCTTCTATATTCAGCAGTCTTTATTTCACTTTTCACACACACTAGGAAAGTTCTAGACATCCATATGCAACAAAGAATACAACATAAACTTCACTTCACACATGATGCATGCTCAAATTAAGTAGGATCCCTAATTACTCTTGAATCAAGTAGTAACACATTCAAAATTAAGCCAACATCGCACAAGTCATAAAAATGAACCTAGGTGTTTCAAAAGTAGTTATTCTCAATTTAGCATGCTTTACTTTGAAACTAGCAAGGACACCTAAATTATTACTAATGCAAAAGTTTTAAAATTTACTCTTAATAATTAAGAGGGATGCTGAGTTCAAAGGGCACCCTTTTGGAAAAGAATTGAAAAGAAAAATCAAAGGGTGGGTGAAGTGTGCTCCTACTAAACTGTCACTAATAGAAACTAAAGAAACAAAAAGAAAATTTGTTTGTATATTTTTTAAATTTAATCAAAAATTAGAAAAACCAATAAAATAATTGAAATCCTATAGCAACACTTCACCCTAAGCAATGAGAAGATTTTTTACCCCACACTAGTAGCATCTTAACCACTAAAGAGGTCTGGTTGACCCTACACTCGGTCTCTGCCATGTTCCTTAGATTAGATCTCTGAACTCAAACTTTTCGTCAACCTGTGACTCAAATAAGAACAAAAAAAAGGTCATATAAAGAAAAATTAGAAACTAAAATACCTACATTAACTTGAGTTGTTTTCAAGCAACACTTGATATTTTGTCGCGACACCACTCACATCAGTATGCTTCAATCTTTTCCTCCTACTCGAAGGACATTTTCTCACTCTTTTCTGGCCTCTTGAGTGCTTGCTCTTAAAGTCTGTATTTTTTTCAACGCTGGCGTTTTCAGGCTCCTTCACAAGTTTTTAAACATCAGACTCAATTTTTGGTTTGAGACACTCTTTGAGATAGTTCGAAGAGATCATTAGTGGGGCACACTCTCTCACACCACGCCCATCCACTTACACAGCCATGATCAAGCACAAATCCTCATAATATGAAGGTGGATTGAATGGTTTATTTACTTTGAAGACCACCTCTTCATAGAGTGCACTTTCTAACATCAACCAATGCTCTTCCCGTCGCCAAGAATGGATGCCCCAGTATGATCGGTACTCGATCATCTACATCATAACTAAGAACATACTCGATCACTATCACCAATTTGTATGGAGAGGGTGAAACACCCTGGGTCCTTTAGCTTCTTCGGCATCTTACTCATCACAACTTAACTACATTCCTCCGTCAGTGCCTTGTCTCAATGTCACTCAGCTTTGTCTTATTTGTCACTATATATTTTAAATACTTAGTATACTTAATCATGCCCTGCAAAACATCTAATAGTGGGAGGTTAATAGAAAGTTCTCTGAACGTTGTCAAAGAACTTCTTAAAACAAGTATCCTCGTTAGCCTTTTTGAACTCTTTTGGGAATGAAAATGGTAGTCTCTCTTGTATATGCTCAGCTGCCTTTTTTTTTATTACTCAGACTTCTTCGAATTTTTAGAACCTTTGGCTGCATCTTACTTCTTGTAATGACCTTCTAGGTTATTTTCTATATTTCTGCTCATTTTTTTCATTGAGAGATTTCCGATAGCTTCCCCAAGTCATTTGTGACTTGCTGGAACTTATAGTTTGATTATCGAGCAATTTAATTAATTTTTAGAGTTAATTTCCTGTTCTGAAGCCTTCGTTGATTCAAATTGGCTATCGGGTAAAAATATCAGTTAAATGACCTTGAATGCCAAATTTGACAGTCCCAACAGCTCCAAAATATTGATTTTAGGTTAGGTAGACCTTGGTTTGGGTCTTGAGACTGTCGAACTCATATCGGGTTACTGGCTAGAAGTTAAGAAAATGACAAGTGGTGTGAGATCCACTTTTCATTGAAATGACCTTAGATGGAAATTTTAACTGTGCCATTGATTTTGAAACATTAAATTCGATAGGGTAGCATAGTCAGTTTGCATATACGGGATTCTAAATGAATCCGAAAGGGTTGACAGAGACTTAGAATTTCTCGAAGATTCAATTTGGTATTGGTGCATTGCTTAAGAGATGCCTTTGATCGCTTAAGTGATCTGGAAAACCCCCACAAGTATCGTTTAAGCTAATGGATTGACAGCGTGGGCACAATCACGTAAGCCATACTTATGTTGGGTTTGCGACATTGGCTCAGGCAGCTAGATATCGTGTTCAGTCTATTGATCGCGTAAGTGACTGACGTGCCAGAGCACAAGTATCGCTTAAGCGACCCGAAGTTTACTCAAGCGATACCTATGCTCCTGGGAAAAGTATAAATACCCACTTAGCCCAACGTTACACCATTTTCATCCATTTGCTAGAATCTTAAACCCTAGAAATCGGGAGTTCTTGGGAGAATCAATTGTGGAGCTTTAGTATCATTATTACTCGATTTCCCATTGAATTTGCGATAAGATTCCATCATTTTCATGGTTGATTTCTCTTGCTAAAATTCCTAAAAGCTTGGTGACTTGATTTTAGCACCATTATAGCTTGGAGTTCACCCATTTTGGAGGATAAATGTTCCTTGAGCATAGAGGGACATTGCGTTGGTTTTGAATGTGCGATTCCATAAATAGGCCCCACATGGTTTTTTTTTACATAATTTTAGATTCGAAGCACAATAGTGCAATATGGGTATCATTGTTCTCATTTATGAAAGCTTTTCGAAAAGGAAAATTGGTGATTCAGCATATTCTTTGGGTTTTGTTTTGACATTCAGGTAGGATAGGTTTACCTTCTTCATAGATTGAGCTGTCTCGTAGTATGCCTATGATATATTATGCTATATATGAGGTGAGGTTTAGGTGTTGGAAGTATGAGTGAGAAATATTTGGTTTAGTTGGACTATCTTGACTATCTTGAAACCATAAACTTGGAGTAATTAGCGTAGTTATTCATGTCTTAGGTAATTGGGATTCCATGGTTCATGTTTAGAATGCAAATGCCTTAATTACTCAAGCTAGGTGAAATTGCCTTAGTCATTCATGTTTAGGGAGAAATTGTCCTTAGTTTCTTAAGTTAGGGGAAATTGCCTTAGTTGCTATTGTTTAGCTTGGATTGACTTAGTTGTTCATGTTCGGGAAGGATTACTATCTTGGGGATATTTATGGCTTACTTGACATCTATAAATGAACTTAGATACCTTAGCCTAGTCCAGGAAGAAGTTTCCTAAAATATATTTTGGGGATTAGAGTAGGCCCTTCCAGCCCACGTTAAGGCAAGACTTGCATTAGCCTTGTAGACTTATCTACGCATGATATACCCTTAGTGATGTTTGGTTTGGGACTTGAGAAGATTTAATATATATTAGTTGAGTATGTTACTTGGATATAAAAAGATTGATGCTAATTTTGGGCATTGGCAATGATATAATTTATAAATATGATATGGCTTCACAACTAAAAATTACCTCTATGGAAACGGTTCAAAAATCATTGTGATTGATATAGAAATTGTTGCGATAGAGCTACCGCAACGGTTTGATAGGTGTTGCATATGTGAGTGTTGCAATAGAGCTATCGCAGTGACTTTTGCAATGGTTTCAACAACCGTTGCACTAGATAGACCTATTGCAACAGTTTATCTTAATTCCTATTGGGGCGCTTTATATTGTCTATAGAAACGGTTAAGAACCGTTGCAATAGAGTATATTGCAAAGATAGGAAAGCGTTGCAATAACTATATTACAACAATTTTTGAATATCTACTTCAACTCTTATTGGTCTTTTGCAACGACTTTTGACTATCTGTTGCAACGCTTTTTCACACCTATTGCAACATTTTTTTCTATCTATTACAACACTTTTTGACACTTATTGCAATATTTTTTGGCTACCTATTGCAATGATTTTTGTTACCTCTCTCCCTCTCTCTCTCTCTATATATATATAGAGAGAGAATTATATTAATACCATTATATATATATACACACACACACATAACAATAAAATCTTTATTAATATAATAATCTAAATTAAAATTTTATGCAACAAACTAGTAATCTAAACACAAAAGCAAAATGTATAAAGTCAATTGATCATTAGTTTTCCCATATTGTATCAAGTTCGAATCCTGAACTAAATATATGTATTCTTGCCTTCTCCAAAATTTTCATTTGCTTCAAAATTAGGAAGTTGTGAATGATCTTGATGCACTTGTTCCATTGCTGGTTGTGATGCATGAGTGGTGTAATCTAGTAATTCTAGACACACTTGCTCCTTTACTGGTGCTTCAGGTATGATAGAATCCTGAAATATCAGCTGCACTTGTTCTTGTACCTGAGATCTAGCTGGAACATTGTTTGACTTCTTATTCTACTTGTGATGATTTGCCTTTGCATTTACGTAGCCTGTATTCGTATCTGTTTGTGTCATAAAGATGCTAGTGATCCAGCTGAAACAAAGCTCTTAACTTTTTGGTGATTTCTTCAACACCCTTCTTGATTCATGATTGTTCAAGTCTGATCTGTAAGTTCAAAAAATAAAATATAAAAAAGGTTTAGTACTGTAAGTCTAGATAACATATTAAACAGTATAACGCAAGCTGAAAATTATGATGCTAGAATGGTACTAATTGTTACAATCTGAGCGTTTGCAAGTTTTCTATGAGATATTCGCTAGACATATAAAAGAAAATCACCTAATATTTTTATCTTAGCTTAAATTTGAACTAAGACCACATGTTTCTCCTCTCAGTATTATATTTTTTTCTATTCCCTTAGCTCTTGCTTTTTGCATCAAAGTGGAGTTGTTCGATTGTTTTTCCCTTTATCTTTCCTACGCAGTTGTGTTTGGTCAGGGATTTATCACTTGTGACATGGGGTTTCGCAACACAGCAGGTGCAACAAAGCATCAAGCAGTGGCCCTAATGTCAACTGCTGATCTCTCCATCTTTTATCGCTGTAAATCGATGCGTACCAAGACACACTCTACCCACACTCCAATCGATAATTCTACAGAGAATGCAATGTCTATGGAACTGTAGACTTCATATTTGGTAACTCAGCAGTTGTTTTCTAGAACTGCAACATATTGCCTAAGAAACCAATGCCTGTCCAACAGAACACAATCATAAATCAAGTCAAAATCGACCCTAATCAGAACACTAGAATCGCAAATCAGAATTGCACTGTTCAGCCCTCAGCTAACTTTACTAGAGTTAACACTTTCTTGGGTAGGCCATGGAAGAACTATTCCACCACTGTTCTTATGAATACAATGATGAATAATTTTGTCGATCCTAAAGGGTGGCTATGAATGCAATTAAATGGTACTGATTCTTACATCTGAGCGTTTGCAAGTTTTCTAAATAATTGGGGTCCATTGCAATTTATATAACACCAAGATCAATTTTATGTTCTAAAGAAAGAGCCAACCTAGCAATTTTCTATGAGATGACAGATTTTACCTGTAGACAACTCCAACTCAGAAGAAAATTTCAATTCACCCCCACCCTCCTCCCCAACCCCACTTCCTTTGACTTTCAAACTTGGTAGGAAAAAGAGTCACTTTTTCCTCTCCAAGTTTTTTCCATATTCTCTCTCTCTTAAACTTGGAACAACCAAAAAACCCAACTGAGCAGAAAGTTACAAACATGTGCACAGAATTATTATAACAACAACAAATCAATAACAAGTGGGCTCTGGGAAGGGTAGGATGTACGTATACCTTACCCCTACCTTTATAGGGTAGAGGGGTTATTTCCGATACACCTTCAACTCAAAACAAATGTTTCTGACGAAGAATTATAAGAATAATATGATAGCAACATAACAAGATATGGAACAAATAAGGTCATGTCCTTGTGTGTGGAAAGAATGGTTTTAGAAATGTAAAAAATGAAGCAAAATAACAAGATAAGGCAATGGACTTGACACTTTAAGCTCTGAATTTTCTGTGTATATTAGAATTATATTTAATCTCTTTGTTTTCCTTTTCATCCCCGTTAACAACTCTTATTAACTAAGCTTTATTCATAATACTCTTCTGCTTCCTTAGTAACCACTTCTACTTCAAATATGGATTGGCAACTCATAACTATCAAAAAAGATCAACACAATAGTAACCGAAAAGGTGTTTACCATCTCTTATGTGAGTTGCTGATTTTCTTCGAGAGGTATCTTTACTATGCTACATTTATATATCCTAGATTTGGAATTAAGAGACAATATTTCTTCTATAGTATAACTAGAACTTAAAGAAGTCAGATGAAAAACCAATGATTACCGTACATGGAAAACATAGTCCTTTAGTGTTCTGTTTAAAATTTTAAAGGCAAATGTGTGTTTTTTATGGTGAAGGGGAAGGAGTACACCACGAGATTTTAAGAAACAGAAAAATAAACACATTACTTTGTCTTTGAATTGGACTAAAAATTATATTTTACCCAAAATTATATTTTACCCTCAAACTACAGGGAAATAAACTAATCTATGTCCTGGAATCACACTATATGAACTATGTTTCCCTCTCCTCTACGAGAATGTTACGGGATTGTACACGAATAGTTTTTATATATAACAAACCTATAAAATTATGCACTAAACAAATAGTAAGCAAGAACTATATAACTTGATATTGAAAAGTAGGAAATTGGAGAATAGTGAGTGTTCCGCACAAGGTTGAAAAAGAAGAAAAGTTACTTTGCAAATTAACATTGAATCAGTTTGCAAAGACAAACCAATTGCAAACATTGAATAACCAACACAACCTTTACTACAAAGTATATCAATTTGCCTAACCATAAAATAGTTACAACTAAAAGTACATAATTATTCTTTAAGAGGATAATAAAATGGAGTATTATCTTTTATCCTTCTTTGCTGGACTTTCCTTTAGTTGAAACAATAAAACTTGATCACTGCCAGAAAATACCTACTTAAATAGAACAACAATTACCTTAGCATCTCAGTTGACTGGAATAACTTGACTGCTACCTCACACCTCACAACTTTTCTACACAAGTCTGTTTATCAACACACAACATATCAGCAGTGTAACTCCCAAACATTCAGACACTAACTAGTAATGAGAATAGCAGCAAATACACAACATATTAGTACATAAATCTCTGTCACTCTCCTAAACATTCAGATACTAACAAAACTAAGACAAAAAATAGCTATGAAAGAGTTTTTAAGTGAGCAAATTCTTCAAGTTTGTATTTGATGTCCTCCTGTCTACATTGTTTTATAATTTACGATAATTTGAAAACTATTTAGTCATTCCAGTAATTCTTCAAGTTTATTCATGTGGATCAAAGAAAAGACTGTTATTTTGATGAAAAAAGAAACCTATCTCATCTTACTACTTTTTGGCTAAAATAACATTTGACCACAAAAATTAGTGAAACTTCAGCATATCCAAGGAATAAAGTCCATAGTTCAGTACATGTGAAGACAAAGTTAAGTGCAATATATCACCCTAGAATTGACTAATAAGGGGAAAGAGAGTGAAAATATACTACCTACTTTTTAGCACATATATTACCTCTTCTATAGACTTTCCTGTAATTTCTGATGGCAATTTCGGTGTAGAAGTGGCAACAATAGTAGAGGTTGAAGTAGTCCTATAGAGACAGAGAAACAAAATATGATTGAATAAATGCATTAGATATCCCAAGAAAAAGATAGGTACATTAAAGAGGAAGCAAGTTCACCTCGAATATCAACAATACACTACCTTCAACCTTCGCTAATGTCACATCGCTTGAATGTACTTGAAAGCTTTTATAATTGAAAAAAATGTAGTCTTATAGGTACTTGAAAAGTTTATCAACCTCTACACTTGAGAGAAAGAAGGAGAAACTTGAATAATTGAAGTGGATTAGTGTTTATTTTCATTAATGTTACATTGATTTGATGCATTTAAAAGCTTATCATTAACGGGCAAAAAGTATACTGAAGGAGGCTTAGAAGATTTTTGAGTCTGCTATTATTTACTCCTCCTTTGGTTCATCAAACCACAACCATAAAAATCATGCTCACTCTATCTCAAACCCAACTTCCAAGTTCGGCCCCTTTACCCAAAAGGAGCCAAAAGAAAACGTGACCTAAAACAACTAAGAGAAACTGTGCAACAACAACTACATTACAAAAATTTTACTCATTTAGAGAACAACAATGCACTTAAGGATAAGAGCTACATTTAATGACATCTCTGTGTTGTTCTAGTAGTTCATTGGTGCTTTACTGACCAATGACTCAAAATAAATTGTCAAATTTGTAATGCTAGTATTGAAATTCACCAATTTATTGGTGGTTTATTGACAAATTACTCAAGAAAATAAAACAGTAAAAAAAGCAGTAAAAATATTCTAATGCACATCACTTCAACCATTTATGTAGGCAGAATACTTGCCCTTCTGAAGGAGCTTGATCTCTCTCTTAAATACAAGATAACCTAGTTTCAAAATTATATCTGAGTATAATTTGGGATACCTCTCAACAAGTGTCCATACTTGGTTCATCTTGGCAAAAATCTATGAGATATGCCTATTCTATGGTCCCATGTCTAAAATCAAAAGTTAAATATTTCATAATTCCCTAGTCATATAGACACAATCATATGCTACTAAAGGCATCATACTTCAATTTGCTTAAACAATACTTAAAAAGGAAAAGTTACCTCCATTAAGCCACAATAACTTAAAGGTGATTCAAGCTATTGAGCGCCCCCATTCTGTGCAATTAAATGATGATGATGTTGTATAAGTGATGCAGCAATGCCCCTCCTTAAGGTACAGGTGCTTTTTGGCTGCAATAATGACAAGGAAACACAACTAATCAGGTAATTTCCTTCTGGATGCAAGTTAGAAACTTTTTAAGGAACTTCATAGTGTAGCAAAAATTAACCAATTAAACATTCTTTTGACTAGGAACTCTATGAAAAATTTTATCAGGAACTAATCATTCACAAGATTAACAAAAGAACCTACAAAATTGTCTTATGAAAACAGACTTCTGTAAATCAATTTTATGTGGCAGTGGAAAGAAACAATTACATTAAACAGATACTAATATGTGGTTATGTTCTGTTTGTATTTCTAACCTAATTGACATGATATTAACTCGAGGAACCAAAAAATGCTTAAGAAAAAAACATTTTATAATAATACAATATGCAGTTTGGACTAAAAAAATAAGTTTGTTGTACTTATTTTTCTGACAGAGAGTGAAGTAGAATTGAAAGTAAAGGCCAAATCTTGAAGCAGAGAACAATCAGATTATGCCAAACCAATTCTCCATATAGGTGAAGGTGTAGTACAAATACAAATTCAATAAGGACTTAACAACAAGTCCACCTTGTACGTGTTATATTTGATTACTTCAGAAAATTTTAGGTTCGAGTCCTAAATAAATTATGACTTTAGGTGGAACAATAAAAATACTAGTTGAATGTGCTCAACCGAGGGGATGTCATGAAGAAAATACTGTAATAAATTCACCACTCTGCAGTATATACCCTTACTCCCTTTGCAGCTACATGCACATAAAATAAATAAAGTGAATACATATTTGGTGAAGAGATTAGCAAACCAGCTACTACAACAATAGTTAGAACATCTCCCACCCTTTTGAGATTTCGTATACTCTGTTTATGAGATTTAAAGTGTTTCAAGGAGGGATCTGCTACCAAGGTCTGCCAAAATATAAGAATGGATAAAGCAGGCGGGGAAACCAGAATAGAGCAAAACGAAAAAAATACTGATGGAAACAAATAAGCAAGTTTGAATAAAAGAGTTCTTGCTAATGGAATTAATAGCCTACAATATTTTGCCTAGGATAAATCATGCACATGGAAATATTAAATCTCATGCTCATTCTAATGTATGTGCACCTTATTCAAACATGCCTAGAAGCACTAATGCAATATTGGATTTGAAAACAACCACATCCCAAGAAACATACACACGTGTAGATAAAATATAGATTGTCTCACGAAAAATTTATTTATGAGAAAAAACTCCAAAAGAAAATATTGTAGACCATGTTATATAGGAAATACATCTGATGCTTCTTTAACATGCTGTAACATGGAAAACATTCTGTATAATGTCATGTTGCATATTTTTTTTGCTGCTTAACATTCCACTACACTAAGAAAAAATATAATTGTAATTTTCTCATCAATACTGTTGCAACACTTTGTGCCCTTGATAAATAGACAAACTTCTTTGGTCTACCTCAACCTCTCCTGAAACCATCCTAGGACAAACTCTCATAAATACATAATGGGGTATCCATGAACCTCCCCATCACATGACTGAACAATCTTAGTCTCACCTCCCATATTTTGTCCTCTATCAAATCCACTACCACCCACCTTATCCTGGATAGGTTCATACTAAAAACAGAGATTGTCCATCCCAAGTAAGGCTTCATTCAAATCTAAATTTAATGTAAAATTAGATCTTTGAAATGCAAAAAAAAAAATAAGGTCGATTAGGAAAGTACAAGTAGTCACAACCTTATCGCGAGTGCTAGGTTCGACATGGATCCCTCATCGTGACAACATCAATGATTCAACAGTCTTCTACAATATGGTTTAAAACAGAGATTTACTTCATTGGCATAGATCATCAGACACTTTATAAACACATTAAATAAATACAAAATAAACTCAAAATAAGAAATGACAGGTACCTGACTATTGAGTCAAAGCTTAGACACAATGTTTTGTTCAGTAGTGGAGGAGCTGAAGTCGGAGTAGCTTCAAACTCGAGCTACGATGGTTGCACTTTCAAACTTTATGAAGTGGTGGTCAGAGTAAATTCAAAATCGAGGCATGATTATCGGAGTAGTGATATGGTGGTCGGAGCAGTGGTACGGTGGTCGGAGTATGGTAGCTGGAGCAGTGATATAGTGTCAGAGTATGATGGTCGTAGTAGTGGCAGATCAGATTTGGTGACTTTTATTTATTTTTTGGTTTGAGACTTGGTGTGAATTATAAGTAAAGGGTTTATTTTAGGTGGACTCAGTGAAATTTTATGGTGGGAATAAATAAACCGATGTAATAGCTTCCTTTTACCAATAAAGGGTTACCATAGCTCACTCTATGGCAATGGTTCAGGCAGTGGTTGCAATAAAACACCCTATTGCAATGGTTATCAAACAACAACAACGCTTATAGCACCAAATAGTTCTACTAGAATTTTTTTTTGCAACAGTTGAAACCGTTGCAATAGACCCACTATAGTAGCACTTTTGGAACCATCACCTGAAAGTTCATTGCAATAGGAGTAATTTCTAGTAGTGCTTATATATGCACAATAATTGATATGACTTCCAAATATGATTAATAATATGACCTATCAACATGATTAATGATATAAATATCGACGTATTTAATGATTGATGGTTTATAGATATGATATGATTAATAGATACGATATATCCTATAAATATGATTAATGACTCATAGATATGATTAATAGTTTATAGATATGATAAAGCTCAAAGATATGATATGTTTTATAGATACGATATGGCTCATAGATATGATGAATGACTCATAGATATGATATGGGTTATAGATATGATATGGCTCATAGATATGATTAATGGCTTATAGATATGATTAATGGTTTATAGATGTAATATGGCACAAAGATATGATTAATAACTCATATATATGATATGAATAATGGATATGATATGACTTATAGATACGATATGACTTATATATATAATTAATAGCTCATAGATATGATTAATGGTTTATAGATATGATATGGCTCATAGATATGATTAATGGCTCATGGATATAATAGGCTTATAGATATTATATGACTCATGGATATGATTAATATCTCATGAATATGATATGGATTGTATCTATAGTTAATGGATTTTAGATATGATTAATAGCTTATAGATGACATGGCCTATGGACATGGTTATTGATATGACTTAATAGATGCGTTATTGGTATAGGCTATTGGGTTAGTTTGTCAAGATGGATTGTTGATACAGTTTGTAAATATGAGTTCTAATTTGAGTCTAGCAGTTGATAATGATCTTGATAATATGAATTTCGACTCAAGCCCAACAAATAATGATAATGATGATGGTACTATTAAGTTCTGATTCAAGTTCGACATGGGGAATTATGTATGAGATGATACGGTTCAAATAGATCCTTGGTTATGGCATGGTCATTTGGTAATTTATAGCTATTCAGTTTCTTAGCTTCCTTGATTATACTCTTCAGGCTTATAAGGTCCTGCGTTGGATTATTTACTTTTCACACTTATTGTCTCATGAGGTCCAATCTTGTAGATATAATGGTATGACCTTTATGTTATTATCTCGTATGTATTCATTTATTTATGTACAATGGTGTCAGAGTTTATTTTTAGGTTTGCTTATTTTTCCTTGACTTAGCTTATTCTATCTTGTATCTTATCATATTTATATTAGGATTTAGTTCAGCCAATCGATGATGCCTACTGAGTACCCGTGGTTTGGTATTCATACTATACTTCTATATCTTTTGGGTACAGATCCGAGTACTAGTGGTCACCGCTGATTCGATGTTCATGTATGATTGATTTCAAAGATTGGGTGAGCACGTAGAGTCGGAGTTATTCATTTTCTTTCTATTTATATTTGTATCATCTTATATCTTTGAGTCATATTGTATTTGAGTATTCAATACTCATAGTTCCTTTTTAGTACCTCTTGTACCTATATTACTGAGTCTTAGGATGAATGTTGATTTTCAATCTGTCTATTAGACCTTTCTGACTCTATTACTGCTATTTAAGTCTTTAAATTAGGCCTTTTTTCACCAAGTTATCCCATTGCATCTATCTCTGGGATGTGGTTTAGTTTACCTCCTGGTGAGATGGAGTAGGTTCCATGATGACTTATAGATCGAGTTGTGACAATTCTCCTCTGCCTGCTTTGGGACTCTCTATCTATCCTCCTAATTTTTCTTAGGAGTTCTGTCCATGAGGTCTCTACCATTTCTTAAGGTGTTTGCCATTACCTGTTTAGGTCTTCATGTCACTTGGCAAACCCCCTTGAGGTCTTATATTTACGGCCCGAGATAACTTTCCCAACTACGTTTCTAAGTTATTTTGGGCAAGTCGTTGATTTTTAATCTCTGCAACCATCAATTCTTGATTTGCCAGGATCTTTTTTAAGGCTACTTTAATATTACTGGCCTGCATGTTCTGCAGTTGCTGAAATTATTGAGTCTAAGATTGATTATTGCTTCATGAGTAGTTGGGTTGACTCTACCAATTGGGGTTGTAGGCATTCCCATAATTTTGATTACCCTTCTATGCATTGCCCATAAAGGTAACTGATTCTGGATTCTCTCCATATGAGTCTGTAGAGTGACCATAAATACCATAAATCTCACACCAAGATGTGGTCTGATGGACTATATTTACTTATGCTTGAGGTTGGTTCATACCTAATTGGTTGAACCTTGTCATCATTTGATTTTGCAAGGCTAAAAATTGAGAGGCCAAAGTTGTGACACTATCCACCTCAATCATCCGACAGACTTCTTCACTATATTTCTGGACATATCCCCCTACCATTTGGGATTATTTGCAGCTGAATCTAACAAATTTTGTATGGTGTGATCAAGAACTTTAACAAAAGAATAAGCTGGCATCTTATTAGTATGTTAGTAGTGCAGCCAATCCCTAATAAGATATTTGAACCTCTCCTATACATGATATAAATTCTCATCTGACTTTTTCTTAAAACACAAAATTTCAGTACGTAACCTTGCATTCCTTCCAGATGAGAAGAACTGGATGAGGACCTTCTTCACCAGATCATCCCATATAGTGATAGAATTTGAAGGTTCTACCTTCATCTATTTCTTGACTTTCCCTAATAGTGAGAAGGGAAAGAATATGAGCCTCATATAGTCTATAGAGACTCTAGTTTGGATGAACGTATCACTGATCTCCAAGGTATCCACTTTTACGACTCAGCTACACAACCCTCTTTTAAGCCCCGTTAAAATGTTTATCATGCATTTCCATTCATTGAACTATAATACACATTTAGGCATACGTTGTTGGTATCTCATACCAACTATACTTACAAGGTAACATCATCATGCCATCACAATTACATTAACTTGGGAAAATGATTCCCTTTGTTTATTAAATCAAACCACCATGTTTCAATAACCTCTTTATATCATGTGGTTTTTCCGAAAATAGTTCAATAAAATTTTACTCGTACCTAAACCACTTTCACAAAATTAGGTTGGGGTTATTACTATTTCAATTGTCAATATTCACAAAATTTTGGGAAATCACAATTACTTAGTTTATTCATCATATCCATGCATCAAATTGATTTCTAATCCACTATTTAAAACATAATTAATGCATATGTAAACATGAAACATCACATAAACAACAATCATTCAAAACCCTCAACCCATGTTCCAAAACCAACATCAAAACCATATGGAGAACTATTTAAAACACATTCTTTCACAAAGTAATAGTTGGGGACGAGTAACATGCCTGAAACACCAAGTTTTATGGAGAGAATACAACCCTTGAGCCCTTAGATGACCTACTTCTTGGAAACCCTAAGTATCTTTCTTAAGGGAATTTAGAGAGAAGGGAGAGTCATTTGATATACTTATGAATGAGAAATAACCCCCTTGAGTGCTTTATGGATGTGGGATTTTAATTGGGTAAGAAGGGAATTGTCTAAAGTGCCCTCAACTTAAAAGCTGAAAAATTATCGCCAGTTACTATGGGTCACACTATGACTCATAACGACATACTACGACTCGTCACCACTAGTCATAGCCAAGACAGTGTCATCAGGAAAACATACTATTGACCCTACAACTTACATCATACAACTTGTTAGGGGACCCTAGGACTCATAGGGTCCTAGTCGTCATCGGGACAACAACACTTGGAAACACACTGGTTCAACTACAGTTGGGACATCATGACTTGTATTGAGTCCATACGACTCATTAGGAGGCGCTCGTACTCTATTCAGAAAACTTAGCCACACACATTGGTCAACCTATGATTTGAGTCCAGCGACTGGTCAAAACTCCCTACGACTCATAAATGGAGTCGTAGTCTGGACAGTAAGGATAAAATTTTAAAAATTTTCAAGGGCCAAAATCTCGGGTGTTACATTCTCCCCCCTTAGGATCATTCATCCTCAAATGATAAGACAAGATTATTATAAGCACGATTTAACTCCAACCACAACCACACTTACCTTTAAAAAAGATAGAAAACAAAGATGGTAAGGAATACACATGCCTCATGCACGATTATCTAAAGTGGGAAACAAGAATGGGTACTTGGGCTTTACGTCCTCCTCGGCTACCCAGGTAGCTTCTTCACGCCTTAGCTTTTCCGAAGCCACGTCCTTTGCTCACAACCGGTGAACTTACCAATCCAAGATCTCAATAAGGACTTCCTTATTGGAAAAAGGAATCCGAGACACCCACACTTTCCAAAGGAGCGACTAAGGAAGGATCGCCTACGCACTTTTTCAACATCGAAACATGGAAGACTGGATGAATGGAACCCAAACTCGAAGGCAATTCCAACTCATAATCCACTTTGCCTACTTACCTCAAAATATAAAATGAACCAATATACCGGGGGTTAAGCTTTCTTTTCTTTCCAAACCGCATCACTCCCTTCATAGGAGACACCTTAAAGAATACCAAATCTTCCACATTAAACTCCAAGTCCCTTCGCCTTACATCCGCATAGGACCTTTGGCGCTTTAGGAAATCTTAAGACTATCCCGAATCACCTTCACCTTTTCCATAGCTTGGTGAACTAAGTTGGGACCATGCAACTTATTCTCGCCAACCTTGAACAACCCAATAGGAGACCAACACCTCCTGACATACAAAGCCTCAAAGGGAGCCATCCCAATACTGATAGCTATTATTATACGCAAACTCAACGAGAGGCAAAAGGTCAACCCAACTACCACCAAAATCGATCACACAATATCTCAACATATCTTCCAAAGTTTGTATCATCTTTTTTGCTTGTCTATCCATTTGAGAGTGAACAACAGTTCTAAGGTTCACCTTAGTCCCCAAATCTCACTGAAAGAAATGCCAAAAGTAAGATGAGAACTGGGTACCTCAATCAGATATGATGAAAACTGGAGCACCATGCAACTTCACGATCTTGTTAATTAAAAGTTTAGCATAATCCTCTGTCGAATAATTAGTCTTCACTGGAAGAAGTCAGGAAACTTAGTCATCCTATCCACAGTGACCCAAATGGAATCAAACTAATGATGGGACCGCGGAAGACCAGTAACGAAATCCATATTAATCACTTCTAATTTCTATACAGGTAATTCAATCTCTTAAGACAAATAAGTAGGCCTCAGGTGCTCAACTTTTACTTTCTGATAAACCAAACACTTAGCCACAAAATTAGTCATATCCTTCTTCAAGTTATTCCACTAATAAATTTCTCTTAAGTCATGATACATCTTCGTCAAACCAGGATTAACATGTACCTAGACTCATGATCTTCAACCAAAATCATTTCTCGCAGCCCATCTACATTTGGCACACATAACCTGCCTTGGTACCTCAAGATACTATCACCACTAATCTCGAAAGCTATAACCTTCTAGTGACTCACATCATCCTTGATCCATATTAAGATAGGATCCAAAACCTATTTCACTTTTACCCTGACACACAAAGATGACTTTACCACCTCTTGTACCATCACACCACCATCCTCAGAGACCAAGAGACGAACTCCAAGATTAGATAAACAGTGAATATCTTTCATGAACTCTTGATTCTCATCATCCACACGAGATAAGCTTCCCATAGACAACCTTCTAAGAGCATCGGCAACCATATTAGCTTTACCTGGATGATAATGAAGACTCATATTGTAGTCTTTGAGCAACTCAAGCCATCTCCATTGCCTATGATTCAACTCCTTCTGGGTGAACACATATTGCAAAGTTTAAGAAGATGTCAACATGAACCCCATACAAATAGTGATGCCAAATCTTCAAAGCAAAGACCAAGTTATCAACACCTCATACGACTTATAGTCTGACTCATGAGCACTACAGAACCCAAAGATAAACTGAGAAGCCAAGTATGAAGAAGATACAAATGGTGAATCCGAGTCATAAGATGGGATATGGATCGTGCCATGAAATCATCAAGACAACACAACATAAGGAAGAAATTTAGAGTTAGTGTCAGAAGAATATGAGTCAAAAGACTAAGTATGACTCGTATAATCCAACCGTAAGCATACCTGTGTTCAAAAAAAGAAAAGATGAAGTCCCAATTAAATACGAGTGAAGGACACGAGCCATATGATCAAGGTAAAACTTATGAGTAGGAGTCATAAGATGAACAGAAAGTTAAAGCCTAGAAAATCAGACACTGGAGTGGAAATAAGAGGCACAGTACAACTTATATGATGACAGTACAAGTTAAAGTGCGAGTCGTACCTTGTACCAATATTACTTTACCTTCTCTATTTTTATTAGGATTTCTAAGTATTTTTAGATACTATAAATACCCTACGATTTATCTTTTATTAGGTTATCTACTCCGACATACTGTTACATATTTTTTACATTATTCTTACATTATCTATAATTACTCTTGAGATTTTGGGTTCTTATTCAATTAAAGACTTGTGATTTTATTTATCTTATTCATGTGCAATGAATTATATGTATTCTTTATTGATAATCATGGTTTTTTGTATGAACATGAGTGGCTAATCTCCCTGACTAGGGTTGTGGAAACCTTGGTGGATTAGATATGTAAAGAAAGTGGTAGATTTATCTATTCCTAGGTTTATGTATGTATCTTAATCTTTTTCACAATAACTGACCTCTGAGCTAATCCAGAAGCTTGGGAATAGCTTGTATTTACAAACATCCTCACAAAGGAGTTTGTAATTGGGAAAAGCTGATTAGGATAGTAATTTGAAATTCACCTCTACTATACCATTTCATCATCTCATCTAAACACTTGAGACTCAAAAGGTGAAAGTGATATAAAGTCATAAACAAAGAGCAATAAAGCGACACACTGAGACTCATAAGGTAAAGAGTGAGATTTATCAACATGTTCACAAGACAGTTGATAATACATATCTTATAGAATTTATATACAGAGCAGTTGAATAGGTTGATTAAATATGAGAAGTTTAAGGAGTTGAGAAGTCATGGGAAACACAAGCCTAGTGTTCGTCTTTTATTGTTTACAACTCAAAAGCATTCAAGATTTGGTTATTAGTTACTATAATTCCAAAACTCATCCCATTTACTTTTCCCACTACTCATGCAAGTTAAGCAATTGTTCAACGTTTTTTCTATGGGTTCGACCACAACCTAGATGGGTTACTATATTTCGTATCGACCACAACATACTTCTTTTAGAGGTTAGTTTTGGGTGACATCAAATTTTGGCACCATTATCAAGAAGATGGTTTGAGTAGTTAATTGAATTGGTGAAGTTCACGGGTTTTATTTTCTATTTTAATTTAGTATATGCCGGTGTATGTCAAACACTGGGAAAATAAGCAATCCTTTACCCCTTTTTGATCCATAGCTAGAAAGAATTCTTCAAACTCTAAGAAGAATGTCAGGACAAATTTGTGATGGGGTTTAAGACCCCATCTTTTGATACTAATGCGGCACTCTCGCATGCTATAGTTGATCCATATAATATTGTAGATTTACAAATGCAACAACTAATAGTTGCTATTGAAGAAGAGAGAAGAGTAGCCGAAGAGGCCCGATTAGCTGAAGAGGCTGGGTTAGCTCTACAGAGAGGACTAGCTAGGCCTAGATAGGTAGCTGAGCATCAAGACATATTTTGGAGAGGCAGAGCTCCATTGATTCCTGCATATTAGCACTTACATCTATACGATGATGAAGAGGACATGGATTATGTTAAACCTGCTGAGACAGGAGCCATCGTTCTTTCTTCTTTACCCTTAAATATAAAGTTTGATATTACAAGTTTCTTGATCCGATTGTTGAACTTGAAGGGTTTATTTTTGGGATTAATAACTGATGATGTAAACATGCATATTGCTAATTTTACTAGGATTTGCACATCATATACTATTCTAGGGGTAGATCAGGAATCTTTGAGATTGAGGTTGTTCCTATTTTTATTAACAGGTGAAGCATCACTATGGTTAGGGGAGCTTCCAAGAGGCTCAATTAATACCTGACATGAGTTATGTAAATAGTTTCTAAACAAATTTTTCCCTTTTACAAGGATGCTATAGTTAAAAGATGAGATTTATAACTTCAAACAGTTACCTACAAAATCTTTGTATGAAGCGTGGTTTAGATTCAAGAAGAATCTAAGCATGGTACCTAATCATAGAATCAGAGGATAAAATTTGTTGGAAATATTCTATAGATCATTGAATGTCAGTTCAAGAGCAATGACAGATACGATTTGAGGAGGTGCATTAATGCATCTTCGATGGGATACTGGAGGATATGCTGGATGATATTTCAGTGACTAATAGAGGATGGTATACTAAAGATGTAGAATGTGGCACAGGTACTTATATTATTAGAGCAGCCATTGATTATGAAACTATTTAGGATTTGGTAGCATAAGACATTGCACAGCTTCGTACTGATATTGGGTTGCTTACAGAACAGTTTGTAATAATGAGTGCTGAGAAAGTGAATGTAGTTGCAACACAGGGATCTATTTTTATAAATTTGGAAATTGAATCTAAAAAAGAATTAAAGTATCTTGATTGTAAGTGCCCTTGGAATCCAGGTTAGAACTATTATAATGATAGATACAAAGACAGAAGAAGAGAGAGAGAAATGGCGATTGGCTGCGAAAAAAGGACTACAAGGAGAAGAATGACAAATATAATCCACCAAGTAATCGTGATTTAGAATCTAGAATAGAGGCGTTTTTATCAAAATTAGTCAAGGGGAAAGAAATTCAAGAGAGCTGCCTTAAGGATATCAAGGCAGACCTGCCAAGGTTAAACCAAAAAGTTGAGTCACATGCTACAACAATCACATAGTTGGAGTAACAATTCAATTAGTTATAAGCCACAGTAAATCATAGATAGGTTGGCACTCTCCCGAGTAACATAGTGGCTAATCCAAAGAATAATGGTCACTACCACACCATTACCACTTAAAGTGGTAAATCTACCATAGACCCACCTATACCGATTGTATAATAGCAAAAGAATGATGATGATCCTATTAATGTGGATAGTAGTAGCAAGAAAAATAAAGGAGATGATAAGGTCAATGAGCCTATTTTGAAGTCTATCCTGAGACCTTGTCCTCTTTTTCCTCAAAGGCTAACAAAGAAATAAGAAGAAGATAATTATCAGAAGTTTTGTCAATGCTAAAAGAGCTATCAGTCAACATCCCACTTGTAGAGGCATTAGAGAAAATGCCATGATATGCATAATTCATGAAATATCTAATCACCAAGAAGAGATTAGTCAGCTATGAGCTAGTCAACAACATTCACCATTGCATTGCAGTAGCTACTAGATCATTTGAAGAGAACAAGAAGGATCCTGGTTCATTCACTCTACCTTGTTCCATTGGATCCTCCAACTTCACTCGTGCATTATGTTTTTTAGGTTTTAGCATCAAACTCATACCATTTGCAGTGTTTAAATAGTTAGGGTTGGGATCTTCCAAACCAAACACTATGAGAGTAGTAATGATAGATAGAATAGTGAAAAAGCTAGTTGGTATTCTATTTGATGTATTGATAAAGGTGGATTCTTTCAATTTTCCTACGGGTTTTGTGATATTGGACTGTGAAGTAGACTTCTAAGTCCCAATTATTTTGGAAAGACCATTCTTACCTACAAGATGAAAATTAATTAATTTAGAGCTAGGACATCTGATGCTGAGACTCAATGATGAACAAGTAGTATTCAATGTATGCAAATCCATAAAGTAGCCTAATGAGTTAAGAGTGGTATCCGTGATTGATGTGTATGATGATGAAACAAATTCATTCTATGATATTGATTCTATTACTGTTTGGGATAATGGTTTTGATATTACTGTTCCTATCATAGAGAGGTTAGGTGTTGAAGTTCTAGCAGAAATGATCATGAACTTAGAAAGTGATAGCATTTAGGAGTATGATGAGATGGTATATGCACTTCATGAGAGTGGTTCTTACAAGTATTTCACCAAAGAGGCTTGATTTAGATTTAAAAATAGAGCTACTCCATCTGCTCGTCCATTCATTAAAGAGCCACCGATCTTAGAGTTGAAGGCCCTCCCTTCTCATTTGCGATATATATTTTTGAGGGCCAACAATGCTTTATTGGTAATTATTATAGTTGATTTGATTGACTTAGGATTGAAAGCATTGTAATCAGTATTACAAAGATTTAAGAGAGAGATTGGATGGTTTATTGCAAACATTGTGGGTATTCTCTTGGTCTTTATACTCATAAAATTCAACTTGTATCAGAGTGTATTCCAAGTATAGAACATCAACATCGACTCAATCCTTCTATGCAAGAGGTGGTCAAGAAAGAGATAGTTAAGTGGTTGGATACTGGTATAGTATTTTCTGTTGGTGACAGTAAATGGGTCAGTCAGTATAATGTATTTCGAAGAAAGGCGGATTACTGTTGTAACTAATAAGAAGAATAAGATAGTGTTGATGAGTCCCATCACAAGATTGAGAGTATGCAAGGATTACAGAAAATTGAATGCCTAGACTCAGAAGGGCCATTTTCCCATACCCTTCATGAACCAGATGTTAGACAGGTTAGTGGGAAAAGGATGGTACTATTTTCTTGATGGGTATTCAGGTTACAACCAAATCACTATTGCACCTGAAGGCCAAGAGAATACTACCTTCATATGTCCTAATGGGAATTTTGCATTTATATGTATGGTGTTTGGGCTATGTAATGCTCCAGCCATATTTCAGAGATATATGATGTCCATCTTCTCTGATATGGTAGAAGACACTATCGAAGTGTTTATGGATGATTTTTTAGCCGTTGGTGATTTTTCTAATGACTTTATTGTGCACTTGGCCAATTCTCTTAGAAGGTATGAAGAATGCAACTTGGTACTTAACTAGTAAAAGTGCCATTTTATGGTCAAAAAAGGTATGTACTTGGGCAAATGATTTCAAAAAGGTGCATAGAGGTTGATAGAGCTAAAATAGAGGTAATTGAGAAATTACCTCCACAAAACTCTGTGAAGGGAATTTAGAGTTTTTTAGGGCATACTGGTTTTTATAGGTGTTTTATCAAGGATTTCTCGAAGATTGCTAATCCTCTTTGCAAGATTCTTGAGAAGGAGGTGAAATTTGTTTTTGATGATGCATGTATGAAGGCTTTTGAAAGTCTAAAATAGAAGTTGGTGTCGGCTCCAATCATTGTCTCACCTGATTGGTCCTTGCCTTTTGAGCTTATGTGTGACACAAGTGGAGTGACTTTAGGTGTTGTCCTAGGCCAAAGAAAAGAAAAGATTCTTCATCCTATCTACTATGCCAGCACATCATTGAACCCTGCTTGAAAGAACTACACGATGACTGGACAAAAGTTGTTCGCAGTGGCTATTGCCCTTAAGAATTTTTGGTCTTACTTGATTGGGACGAAGGTAGTTGTGCACATGGATCAAGCGACATTACGGTACTTGATGGCAAAGAAATATGTAAAACCTATATTGATAAGGTGGGTACTTATGCTGCAAGAATTTGATTTTGAAGTCAAGGATAGAAAAGGCACAGAGAACCAAGTTGTAGATCATTTGTCTAGACTTGAGGAGAAAGTTATACAAAAAGTGGAAGATGGGCTAGAGATTAATGGCAGTTTTTTCAGAGGAGTAATTATTGGAAGCTTACCAAGATCTAATTCCATGGTTTGTAGACTATGCAAATTATCTATCAAGTGATCTAGTCCCAGAAGATCTTTCCTTCCAACAAAGAAAAACGTTTATACACTAGGTAAGGAAATTTTTCTTATTTTTAAGGAAGTACTTTCCTAAAAAGGGGCAGCCCGGTTCACTAAATCTTTCGCTATGTGTAGGTTCTGGGGAAAGGTCGGACCACAAGGGTCTATTGTACATAGCCTCACCTTATATTTCTGTATTCTAATGTAGTTTGATGAAGGCAGAAATTTCTCTGAGCCTGACCTTATTGAGGCTTAACATTTCTTGTTGACTCCTAGGGCATTCTTGGTCAAACCACTTGTCTTGTTTAAGGCTAAAATAAGTGGACCTAAATTACTTTAATTTCTTCTACAGCATGGATCCTACTGTCCTCGATATGTGTTCCCCAGTTTTAGTTCAAAATTTTAACCTTTAATTTTTTTCTTGAGTTTTAGGTTATGTTAGTTACTTCTAAGGTGGATCTGCACTAAGAGTAACCTTAAAAGCTGATCAATTTTTAAATTTGAATTCAGATGCAATTTTGATAGAAACATTACAAATGTGTACTACTTTTTCAGCTTGCATTATCCCAAGAGTGACTAGTTTCACTCTTACTTTTGTGATGGAGGCTAAGGTTTATGTCC
Organism: Capsicum annuum; assembly: GCF_002878395.1. Classification (NCBI taxonomy): domain Eukaryota; kingdom Viridiplantae; phylum Streptophyta; class Magnoliopsida; order Solanales; family Solanaceae; genus Capsicum; species Capsicum annuum. Next base: position 158,090,305 of record NC_061121.1, on the reverse strand, counting down.
TCCTCCATCTTCTTCTCTATTTTATATGTGGCTATTCCTAAAGCCTACCTAGTAAGGTAGATTTTAATTAAAAAAAAGTGATATCCGAATAATAGGAGCCAACAATCGTCGATATGCTTATATTGGTAACTTTGTTTTTGTTCTTATAAAAGCAGTTCCAAATATCCCCCTATAAAGATCAGATTTATTTTGAGCTATAATTGTGCATAGCTTAGACAAGATAGAAAGTAAGGAAGATAGAAAGGGTGGGTAGCAAGGAAGAACTCCAATAGCCTACTCACATTCTATTTCCTAGTCAAGTGAATTAGCTTGGAATGATCTGAAATCTTTTTCCTTCCCCAAACCCTTCGTCGCTTGGAACGATCCGCAAGTTTTTTCCTTTCCCAAACCCTTCGTCGAGCTTTTTCTTTAATTGTTGGGGAAAGAATTCCTTTATTTAAACTACTGAGCATTCTTTAAGACTTAACAATATAGGAAGTGGGTTTGGTTTGAATATAGACTCAGTGGGGATTATAAGAGTTTTCTATGCCATGTGTTTAATACAAAATCTAGCAAACTCTTCCTCCTAAAGTATGGTAAAAAAAAGGAAAAACAGTCAACCATGGGAAAGGAAGGAGGTATAGCTCAACTTTCTTGCCTCTTCCTAGTTTGTAGTGAGGTTTCAATGAGTTCTTTGTGCCGTAGGATATAAAAAGGAGAGAACTACACCTAGTTTTCAACTCAGCATTGATCACCATTATTCTTAAAACATTTAATGAATACACTGCCATGTCCCTTCCTATTAAATCTTTGTAGCAGTTTTATGACACTTAGGTTATGTTTCACCTTTCGATTGTAGGATAAAGGGATTTCTATTGTCACTGAATTGTGCGAAGCCAGCAACTTGAAGCAAGTTACTTATAAAATACAAGGGGCGTGTATTTTACTGTTACAAATAACAGTAATGGCATTGTACCTAGAATTTTGTGTGATCCAAATATGTGGAATGAGACCTGCCCATGGACGTGTTGAGGACTTCACCAAGGAATTTCATGCACTGACTAAAGGTAGTAATTGATTGATTCTTTCTGCATTCTGGTTGTTAATGTGTTTACCATCTATGATTGTGTTTATCATCTCTGATTGCGTACTTTTACACTTTGTTGGTTTTTGCAGCTATGGAAGGAGATGAATTTTTGAAAGAATCTATGAACTCCTTAAAGAGAATGATGTATTTCATGTTTCTTGAAGTATTGCAGGCAGAAGATGTTCTATAAAATTCAGGTTATTTTTGAGCCCTTAGGTAGGTAAAATCTCATAATAATTTTGATAATTAATTATGAAGGTAATTTTATTTTTGCCTTGTGTGTATTTTCCTGTGCAAGGCATTTTCTACTTCATTTTTCGGTCTACAGATGTGAAACCTGTTGTCCCAATGAAAGCAAGTTCGGGGAAGAATACAACATCCTAAGCAAAGGATTTAGAGGGAAAGATATTAAAGTGTCCACACCCCCCTAGGGCCACATAACAGATCATCTTATTAGGATAATCGGTGAAGAAAATTTTCCAGTCTTATGTCGGCCAATAGAACATAAGGACGAAGAAAAAAGATTGAAGGGACTAGTCCCTCTATATATTGTTGACTTTATATGGTTTGGTTTACACGCTCTGTGTGTGTGTAGCTTGAGACCTAAGCTTGTGTATCGATGTGGAACTTGAGCCCATATGTTGATTAGGGATACTACCTCGACTCTAGATCCTAAATCCCAACCTTAAACCTGACCTTGACTCTTCACATGGGATCTGACGTTCTGTTTTGACCCTGGACTAGACCCCAACTTGATTTGGATCTTAACCCAAACTCAACCCAAGACTCGACCACGACACATGACTAATACCTGACCTCAACATTTAAGCGACCTCAATACCCAACCTCGATACCCTACTCGAGACCTAACCCAACTAATAACTCTCAGACCAAGACTTCACTCTCGATATCTGGCACTCAACCCTAGAATCAAGACCTGATGTTTCATCCTAGAATACACGTAAGTATAATATAGCACTCGACCCTAGAGTCAAGACCTGATATTGCATCCTAGTTCTACCCATCTTTACTTATTCTCCTCTAGTTGGTGGCACTCATACTCAGTCACCTCGGGGAGATATTACTAATGCTGAGTTTTGCCAATCGATTCATCTATTACCCAATTGGTGACATCTCAGTCTCATCAGACGAGTTCTACTGGTATTGATGGGAGTTTATTTGAGGCCACTGAAGTTAGCCAATTTATGCGATTGAGCCCTCCAACTTTCACTGGTACTAAGGTTGAGTAGGATACTCAAAGTTTTATAGATGAGATGGAGAAAATCTTTTGGGTTATACATGCTACTAAGGTAGAGGGTGTAGAATTTGCTGCTTATTAGTTGAAGAAAGTAGCATACCAATGGTATGACAAGTGGGAGCGGCTCAGGAGTGATGATGTTGAGTATTCTTTATGGGATGATTTCTCTAGTGCCTTTCTGTATCACTTTTTCCTTAGGAGTTCTGGGAGGCAAAAACTGTGGAATTTATGAATTTGAAGAAAGGAAAGATGACGGTAAAGGAATATGCTTTAAAATTCCACCAGTTGTCGCGATATTCTCCTAAGCTAGTGTCTAGTAGGAGGGCAAGAATAAGGAAATTTGCTTCTGAGTTGTCTTGTGATTTGATTTTGGAGAGTAAACCTGCCTTGTTGAATAAAGATATGGATATCTCTAGACTTATAGTGTATGTGTAGTAGGTTGAGAAGAAAAATAAGAAGCAAGAATTGATGGGAGAGAGGTAGAGTAAGAAGTTTCAGTGATTGGATTAGGGTGACGGTCAGTAATAGAATGATATGGTGGGAAATTGTCTAAGAAGAAGTGGGGTAACTCTGGTTCTTATTCGATGGCTAGTGCACCTTATTCGAAGCCATTCGGAGATAGTTGTTTCCTGAGTGGTGATAGTTATAGGGTATAGGGTGCTCAATTTTAGGTTAGTGGGGCCTAGTCAGCTCCATTATATCCTTCATGCAGATTCTGTAGTTAACTGCATCACATTCAATGTAAGAAGGGGAGGAATAAGTATTTTAGTTATGGTCAGGTTGGTCATATGCATTAGGATTGTTATTTAAAGGTTGCTTCTAGGGAAAACAAGGTTCCTATCACTAAACCATCACCTCATGCACTGAGGGGTGCCATATCAAGTACCGACATTGGTTAGAATTACTTGTATGTTCTTACTACTCGTCAGGAATCCGAGGCATCTCATGATGTCATCATAGGTATGTTTAAAATCTTCTATCATGATGTGTATTGTTTACATGATCCGGGGTCTACTCTTTCTTATGTGACTCCATTTGTGGATGTGTATTTTAGTTTTGGTCCTAAGTGTATTTCAGAATGCTTTTCTGTTTCTACCTAGGTGGGTGACTCGGTGGTTGCTAGAATGTTCTATAGGTGTTGTATGGTATCCATTAGTGGTAGGGAAACGTTGGTGGATATGTTTGGATTACAGATGCTAGATTTTGGTGTTATCTTGGGGATGTACTGGTTGCATTCGTGCTAGGCCTCTTTAGACTGTTGGGCTCATAAGGTCATCTTTAAATTCCCTCGTGAGCAGGTTATTGAGTGTGAATGGAGTTCCTTAGTGCCTAAGGAAAGGTTCATATCATATCTTAGGGCCCAAAAATTGATTTCTAAGGGGTGTCTTTGTCATTTAATCTGGGTTAAAGATTCCAACTCGGAGGGTGCTTCCTTATAGTCTATACCCATGGTTAGTGAATTTCCTGAGGCTTCCTTAATGATCTCCTTGCTGTTCCTCCCAATAGGGAAATTAATATTGGGATTGATCTTCTTCTGGACACCCTTCCTATTTCTATCTCTCCTTATAGAATGGCTCCGGCAGAGTTGAAGGAACTTAAGGATTAATTCAAAGATCTTCTTGACAAAGGTTTTATCCATCCTAGTGTGTCTCTGTTGGGTGCTCCAATTCTTTTTGTGTGCAATAAAAATGGTTCTTGACCTGACTCGACCCCGGGCCTTATCGTAATGGGCATCCCAAGTCCAACTAGGATTGGGGAACGTCCCCTGTTCCCAACCCAACCACCTATATCCAACCTTAGATGGGATGAATTTCGAACATATAACAAGATAGAGTTATTATTCTCATTAAGACTCTAGGATAGGGTCACAACCATGACCGACACAACTGAGTCCAATCGTACCGCACCAACCGACCAACCATACTAACCAAACCATAGACCATAAACCAAAGGGAATACGAAAACATAATATGAAAATCAATCCCAAAATGTAATATGATGGAACAGTGAGAAATTGTGTCAATGATGCCTGCCTCAATATCAATACGAATGCTAAGGCTGACACCTTTGCCGAACCCTCCCAAACCAACCCCCAGAAGTACAACAAACCCTCTATCTAAATGAGTAAAGAATTCTGGTTGGGACATTCCCCCAACCATGGCCAAAACCAATATCCAAAATAAAAGAAAAGTGTCTAAAAAAATCCATAACATAAAATGATGCATTTCGAAAGGATGAAGGCTCACCACTTCAGTCCAATTGCTGATACCGAATCCGCATGCTAAACATGAGAAGTAGAATGACTGGTTTCTATATAGCGTGGGTATACAACCACCAATAGATGGTGTTAGCGAATGACCACTAGCATGAATCTCAGGATAAGGATAAAATAATGCCAGTCATAAAACCAAGTAAAACCATCCATAATGCATATAACCATACATATATAAGTCCCTGGAAAGGGAACTGGGTTTTGCATGCACTAAAAACCTTTACCTAGGTTGTGTAGTTTTGCCGTCCTAACCACCCACGAGCGATATAGGTTCAGCTACCCCAACTGAAATGGTCCAGTGCGTGTAGCTGCACGACCGAGAAATATCCCATAGAATGACTAGTATATTCCCCCAATATAAAATATGACACTCGCATGTGGTCATCAAGGATCTCTCATATTGACAAATATGAGTTTCCAGTTTTGGTCCCCCCCGAACCGCCACCTTCCATGGCTTAGCTACACACCTCGCCATTAATGACTAATTAAAACCATGTCCAAACAATCCATTTGCCATTTATTAACCAAGGCCAATGTTGGTGGTATCGTTATACCACCCCTTACTTACAAGTAATACGCATAGCCAAACTATATAGGTTAAGGGGATCTTAGGTTCTCTTTCCATATACCATATTAAATCCACTTGGAAGACTTCCATGTTCTCCACAAGCATAACCATTTAGCCTTTAGCCTTTTCAAACCATTTAAACCATGCATAAATCCTTTACAAATTTTAAAACATGTAAGAGTTCCATTAAAAGAAGTCAATGCAATGAACATATCTTTATAAGCATGTTATCAAACACTTTGGGGGTATAATATAGCCAAAACCAATTCCAAAGACCATTTAACCATTACCGTGCAATCCAATTGTCCAAAACCACTATTAATGCATATAAAAGCATAATTAAACCATAAAAAACCATAACCAAGAATTCAATAGCAACACCCCCAATAATAGTTGAAAAACCAAAATCATGAATAGTAAAACCATGAAATCAATCATATAAACCATGCCATTAGTTGAATTACAATTTGGAAAGAGTATCATGCCTTATACTAAAGAATTGATGGAAAGAAATCACCAAAGCAAGACCCAAAGCAATCTCTTAGTTGAAACCCTAGCCTTCTTTCCCCAAAATCTCTTTAGAGAATTATGAGATGTTTTGGAATAGTTTCTAAGTGTTAATGAATAGACTAATAGGGTAAATAACCTTATAAGTGTATTAGAAGCCATGGGTCCTGATTAGGGTAAGTAGGAAAATGTCCAGAATACCCCCACTTATATCTTTTAAAAACCCATCAAAGGGTACGACTGACCCATATGAGTCGTACCATCCTATACGATCGATATCAACCACTTGTATTTAAACCTCATCCTTTGGATTAAATACTAACCAGTGTATAACTTATCCAACCAAGTTGTAACAACAACATTCGATCCGTACCAATGACCCATATCCCTGGAAAATTGAAATACCAGGAGGATCAAACACTGTCCACCATACGAGTCCTTGATACAATTCGTACCAATCCCTTATGATTCACACCTATAAGTCGTACCCATTCTAGTGACCAAGACCATCCCACCAACTAACATTAGTTAGCATATGACAGGACCATACCACTTGTACCCCCGCATACGGCTCATACCCTTGCGTCGTAATAGTCCCGAAGAACGAATTTCCAGGAAATTTTCTAAGGGTCAAAACCCAGGATGTTTCAGTCTCCCCCACTAGGAACATTCGTCCTTGAATAACAGACAAGGTAGGGGTAATCACACACAGGTTTATTTTTGTTATCAAACATCCCTTTAACAAAGTTTGAAAACATAAAGGCAAAGATGTTAATCTTTCCTTTAACAAACTTAGAAAATAAAGATGTGTTCGAGAACACATACCTTCCGCACGAATCCCAGGAGCAAAAAAAAATTCCTAATACTTGGACTTTATGTCCTCTTCCAATTCCCACGTAGCTTCTTCCACCTTATGGTTCCACCATAGAAACTTAACCTAAGCCACATTTCTGTTCCACAACTGATGAACTTGTGTATCTAATATCTCAATCGGGACTTTTTCACAAGACGGAGAATCCAAAATACCTAATCCTTCTAATGGAACAACTGAAGAAGGATCACCAAGACACTTTCTTAATATAGAAGCTTGAAAGATCGGATGAAGCAAACTTAAGGTAGGTGGCAACTCCAACTCATAAGCAACATTGCCAACTCTCTGTAAAATCACATAAGGACCAATGAACTGAGGATTGAGTTTTCCCTTTTTACCAAACCGCACCACTCTCTTTATGGGAGAATACTTAAGGAATACCTTATCCCCGACCTCAAACTCTAAGTCTCTATGCCTAACATCCGCATAGGACTTTTTTCAACTATGGGAAGCTTTAAGCCTATCCCAAATCACCTTTACCTTCCCCATTGTCTGATAAACCAAACCAAGACCAAACATTTCTACTTCTCCAAGACCAAACCACCCAATAGGAGATCTACACCTTCTACCATATGATGCCTCGAAAGTAGCCATACCAATACTCAAATGATAGCTATCGTTATAAGCAAACTCCACCAAAGGCAGATGCTCAACCCAATTGACACCATAGTCAATCACACATGCCCAAAGTATATCTTCCAATGTCTAAATAGTTCTCTACACTTTCCCATCCAACCGTGGATGAAAAACAGTACTCAAACTAACCTTACTCCCCAACACTTTTTGGAAAGACAACTAGAAATAAGATGTAAATTACATACCACGATCAGAGATGATCGAAATAGGTACCCCATACAACTTCACAACCTATTGAATGTACAATCGTGCATAATTCTACGCTAAAAAGGTAGTCTGAACTGGCAAGAAATGCGCAGCCTTGGTCATCCTATCCACGATGGACCAAATTGAATCATACTAATTTCGAGACCGAGAAAGACCGATAATAAAGTCCATATTAATCACTTCTCACTTTTATTTGGGCAAATCAATTTCTGTATACAACCATACTAGCCTCATGTGCCCAACCTTAACCTGTTGACACACCATGCATTTGTCCATGAAATCAGCCATATCCCTCTTTATGCCATTCCACAAATAGATCTTCTTGAGATCACGATACATCTTAGTCGAGCTGAGATGAACAACATAATATGAATCAAGCATCTCATCCAAAACCCTTTACCACAATCCATCAACATCAAGAACACACAACCTCCCTTGGTATCGTAAAGTACCTCACCACTGATCTCAAACACCACTACATTTTTCTCACCAATATCACTCTTGATTTTTATCAAGACAGGATCTAGCACTTACTTCTCCTTAATCTCTACCCTAAGAGATAATCAAACAACTTCTTGCACCATCAAACTACCATCCTTAGAGTCCAAGAGATGAACTCCAAGATTAGCCAAGCGGTGAATGTTCTTCGCTAATTCCCGCTTCCCTTTCTCTATATGAGCTGAACTCCCCATGTATAACTTGCTAAGAGCATCAGCAACCATATTCACCTTACTTGGGTGGTAGTAAAGACTTATATCATAATCTTTGAGAAGCTCAAGCCACCTCCTCTGCCTGAGATTAAGCTCTTTCTTAGTTAACACGTACTGAATACTTGAGATTAGAAAAGATATCCAAGTGAACATCATACAAATAATGCCACCATATTTTCAAAACAAACATAACCACCAACAACTCTAAATCATGATTAGGATAATTCCTCTTATGTACCTTCAACTGCCTGGAAGCATAGGCAATCACCTTCCCGTGCTGCATTAAAACACAATCGAGCCCTACCCGAGATGCATCATAATAAACCACAAACCCATTATTGCCTTTCGGCAAGGTTAGGATTAGAATCAAAGTCAACTTATCCTTTAACTTCTCAAAACTCCCTTCATAATCATCCAACCAAGAAAATTTAACCTTTTTTCTGAGTCAACTTAGTCAATGGAGCAGCTATCGAAGAAAAGCTTTCCACAAACCGCCTATAATACCTAGCAAAACCTTAGAAGTTCTAGATATCGGATGGAGTCATAGGACTAGGCCACTTTTCACCACAACAACCTTCTGTGGATCCACCATGAACCCTTCCCTAGAAATAACATAACCCAAGAAAGTCACAATGTTCAACTAGAACTCACACATAGAGTACTTGGCATATAACTATTATTCCTTTAGGGTCTGCAACTCCATATGAAGATGATTGACATGATCCACCTCACTCTTTGAGTCACCCAGAATGTCATAAATAAACACAATGATGAAGAGATCTAAATACTTCCTAAACAGCATGTTCATTAAGCCATAAATACTACCGAAGCATTAGTCAACCCAAACGACATCACCAAGAACTCAAAATGGCCATACTGAGTACGAAAATCTATCTTAGGGATATCCACCTCCCTAATCTTAAGTTGATGGTGCCCATACCAAAGAACTATCTTAGAGAAAAACTCGGCACCTTGTAACTGGTCAAATAAATCATCTATTTGAGGAAGAGAATACTTTTTCTTGACCGTTATCTTGTTCAACTACCTGTAATCAATGCACATCCAAAGGGAACCATCCTTCTTGCGCACAAACAATATTGGTGCACCCTATGGAAAAATACTAGGATGAATAAATCCCTTATCTAGAAGATTCTTAAGTTGATCCTTGAGTTTTCTCAACTCTGCCGGAGCCATTCTATATGGAGGAATAGAAATTGGACGAGTGTACGGAAGTAAATCAATACCAAACTCTATTTTCCTATCTAGAGAAACACTAGGGATATCATCCAAAAAGACCTCTGGAATCTCATTAACCACAGGGAACAAGGACAAAGAAGGACCTTTTGAGTTAGAATATTTAACCCAAACCAAATGATAAAGACAACTCTTAGAGATTAACCTTTGAGCTTGAAGATAATAAATAAACCTTCCCCTAGGAGCTAAGGAACTACCTTCCCATTCTATAACTCGTTCAACAATAAACTTAAAGATAACCCTACGAGTCCAACAATCCATAGACACATAGCAAGAATGAACCAATCCATACCTAAGATTATATCAAAATATACCATATCCAACGCAAATAGATCCACCAAAGTCTACTTGATACCAAAAAATACCATACACCTCCTATAGATTCTCATAGCAATAACCAAGTCACCTACCAAGGTAGAAATAAAAAAAGGATCCAAGATGACTTCTAGATCAAAACCAAAAGATACAGCTACGTATGGAGTCATATAAGAAAGAGTGGACCCCAGATCACGTAAACAATATACGTCATGAGAGAAAATATGTAATGTACTAGTAATGACATCAGGTGATGCCTCAAATTCCTGTCAGGACACCAAAGAATACAACCTGTTCCTACCAATACTAGAACCAAGAGCAGTAATAGAACAATATTCCACACCACTAGGTATAAGAGTAGAAGATGAAGCCACAGGAATCTTATTCTCCCCTATAGAAACCTTATTGATCAAAATATCCCTGAGCTGATTGGCCTACCTATCCACACATGAAGCACTTATCCCTTCTTTTCTCATAATAACCCCGATGAGGACGACGACAAAACCAATAAAGAGGATATAAAGAAACTGATTGACCTTCGCTCGCCTGATATTGGGAAAACTGTGCTTGAGAATTCTCACCACCTTGATAACGTCGATCTCTCGACTGCTGTGGGTAAGGAGCACTGGAAAAAAAGGAGCCCAAACTTCCCCAGTTCTTTTTCTGCCACTTGCCATCATCTCTATCACCTGAGATTGAGCACCTTCCTAATTAGAAAACCTGCTCCACTTTCCCTACCTATCCATAAACTCTACTTATTTCTTTTCTTATCCTTAATCTACTGCATTTGAACAGTTAACATCGAGATGTCCATATCTTTAATCAACAAGGTAGTCTTGCAATCCAGAATTAAATCTTTATTCAACCCAGATGTGAACTTCCTTATTTTGACCTCATATCAGCCACCAAATCAGGAGTGTACTTTAATAGCTGAAGGAACTTCAAAGCATATTTCTTTACAGATATCCTCCCTTCCTGAGGTTTACAAATTGCTCCATGTTTACTTCACTCAACTCCTGAGGAAACAACTGATCTATGAAGGCATTAGAAAAAGCCTCCCATAATCCTTCTTCTTTTGTATCACTTCTACCCCTGCCCCTCTCCTTATACCACTGATAAGTAATATCCTTGAGCTGATAAGCTATAAATTATCCCTCTCTACATTAGTATCCTACATCACCCAAAAGATCTTTTCCATCTCATCCAAAAAGCCCTGTGGATCATCCTCCACCTTTAACCCACCTTTTCCATCTTTACTTCCTCAAGTTGGAGGACCCATCTTCATAAATTGACCAACCCTTATAGCCTTAATAGAAAAACCACCAGTTATACCCTACTCAGCTTGAGCAATAACTAATTTGGCAATGATATGAATAGACTGGCAAAATTTTATGTTCGTCACGTTACCCCGAGGGACCTGAAGAGAACTAGACAGAATAGGAAGAACTTTAGCACCATCAGAAATAGGACCATGAGATCAAAAATGTACTCCAAACATAGGACACACCCCATCAGCATTATCCCCAGATGGGATGGAAGAATTTTCTTGTGTTCCAGATCTAGGAGGCATAATGTAAAAGATGAACAAATAGGGATTAGAGAAGATTCCAAGATTGAGAACTCAAGCTTGAAGATAGAATACCAAGAAAGTGAAATATTCCTAAATGTCTTGTAACCTCTCCCTTATGAGTGTGGTGTGCTTCACACCCCTAAAAGAGACTCTACTCGACATGACTTTAAGGACTTCCTAGTTGACCATGAACCTAAAGCTCTAGTACCAAATTGACACAACCCGATGCTGGGCCTTATTGTAATAGGCATCCAAAGTCAAACCAAAATCAGGGACCGCCCCCTGTTGCCCAACCTAACCACCTATATCCAGCCTTAGATGGGTTAAATTTCAAATATACAACAAGATAGCATTATTTTTTCATTAAGAATCTGGGATAGAGTCACAACCATGACAGACCCAATAGAGTCTAACCATACCGCACCAACTGACCAACCGTACCAACCAAACCAGAGACCATAAACCAAAGGGAATAGCAAAACATAATATGAAAATCAATCCCAAAATGTAAAATGATGGAACAGTAAGAAATTATGTTAGATGGTGCCAACCTTAATATCAATACCGATGCTAAGGGTGACACCTCTACCGATTGTGTCCATACCAACCAGTAAAAGTACCACAAAGACTCTATAAAAAAGAGTAAACAAATTCAATTGGGGCATGCCCCTAACCAAGGCCAAAAAAATATCTAAAATATAAGAAAAGTGTCTAAAGAAATCTATAACATAAAATAATGCCATCTGAAAGGATGAAAGCTCACCACTTCAGTCCTAATGCTGATACCAAATCTATGTGCTAAACAGGAAGAGTAAAATGGCTAGTTCCTACATAGCATAGGTATACAACCGCCAGTAGATAGGGTTAGCGAATCACAGCTAGCATGAATCTCAGGATAATAATAAAATAATGCCAGTCATAAAACCTAGTAAAACCATCCATAATGCATACAACCATACATATATAAGTTTCGAGAAAGGGAACAGGGTTTAGCATGCACTTAAAACCTTTACCTACACTGTATAGATTTGCCGTCCTAACCACTCATGGGCGATATGGGCTCAGCTCCCCTACTGAAAGGGTCCAGTGCGTGTAGCTGCATGATCAGGAAATATCCCATAGGATGACTAGTACATCCCCCAATATAAAATATGACACTCAAACTTGGTCATCAAGGACCCCTCATATCAGTAAATATGAGTTTCCAGTTTTGGTTCCCTCGGGACCGCCACCTTTCACGGCTTAGCTACATACCCCACCATTAATGCCTAGTTAAAACTATGTCTAAATAATCTATTTACCATTTAGTAACTAAGTCCAATATTGGCGGTATCGTCATACCACTCTTTACTTACAAGTAATACCCATAGCCAAACCATATAGGTTAAGGGGATCTTTGGTGCTCTTTCTATATACCATATTAAATCCACTTGGGAGACTTCTATGTTCTCCACAAGCATAACCATTTAGCCTCTAGCATTTTCAAATCATTTAAACCATGCATAAACCCTTAACCAAGTTTAAAACATGCAAGATCTCTATTAAAAGAAGTCAATGCAATGAACATATCTTAATAAGCATTTTATCAAACCCCTTGGGGGTATAATATAGCCAAAACCAACTCCAAAGACTATTAGACCATTACCATTCAATCCAATTGTCCAAAATCACCATTAATGAATATAAAAGCATAATTAAAACCATATAAAACCATAACCAAATATTTAATATCAAAACCACCAATAATAGTTGAAAAACCAAAATCATGAAATAGTAAAACTATGAAATCAATCATATAAACCATGCCTTTAGTTAAAATTAAAATAAGGGAACAAAATTATGCCTTATACCAAAGAATTGATGGAAAGAAATCACCAAAGCAAGCCCCAAAACCATTCTTTAGTTGAAACCCTAGCGTCTTTGCCCCAAAATCTCTTGAGAGAATTATGAGATATTTTTGAATAGTTTTTAAGTGTTAATGAACAGAATAATAGGGTAAATAACCTTCTATGTATATTAGAAGTCATGGGTCCTAATTAGGATAAGTAGGGAAATGTCTAGAATACTCCTACTTAAATCTTTTAAAAACCCATCTCAGGGATTCGATTGACCCATACGAGTCATACCCTTATATACGATCAGTATCCACCACTCGTATCTAAACCTCATCCCTTAGAATAAATACTGTCCAGTGTATGAATCATCCAACCAAGTTGTAACCACAACATATGATCTATACCCATGACCCGTATCCTTGAAAAAATAAAATACCAGGACGATCAAACATTATCCACTATACGAGTCCTTGAAAGAACTCGTACCAATCCCTTATGACTCACACTGCTAAGTTGTACCCATTCTATTGACCAAGACCATCCCACAACCTAACACCGATAAATATATGATAGGACCATACCACTCGTACCCCCGCATACGGCTCATACCTATGAGTTATATTGGGTCCAGAAATAGATTTCTGAGAAATTTTCTAAGGGTCAAAACCTAGGATGTTTTAGTTCTCTACAGATGTGTATTAACTACCATTGGTTGAATAAGGTGATGATGAAGAATAAGTACCTTCTTTGTAGATTTAATGATCTATTTGACCAGCTTCAGAGTGCTAAGTATTTGTCTAAAATTGATCTTCATTCTGGTTATTATTAGCTAATGATTAGAAAAGAGGATATCCCTAAGATTGCCTTCTGTACTCAGTATAGACATTTTGAGTTCTTAGTTTTGTCTTTTGGGTTGACCAATGTCACATCAGAATTTATGGATCTCATGAATTGGGTATTCCATCAGTTTTTAGACTTGTTTGTGATTGTATTTATAGATGACATTTTGGTGTATTCAAAGAGTGAAGTGAATCATGAAAATCACCTCTGTGTTGTGTTGTGGCCTAAAATATTAATAAATTTATGCTAAGTTTTTTAAGTATGATGGTTAGATGCTGTTACTTTTCTGGGTCATGTTGTGTCGAATGAAGGGATAATAGTGGATCCATAAAAAGTTGTGATAGTTAAGAAGTGGTCTAGATCCACATCTCCAATCGACATTCAGAGTTACGTTTAGCTGATTATTATAGAAGATTTGTGGAAAGATTTTAATCGATTACTGCACCCTTGACAAAGTTGACTTAGAAGAAAGTGAAATTTCTATAGTTTGATGCTTGTGAGGGGAGTTTTCGAAAGCTAAAATATAAATTGACTTCTACTCTAATTTTAGCCCTGCCCGAGGGTAGTAATGGTTTTGTAGTTTATTGTGATGCATACCGTATGGGACTTGGTTATGTACTGATGTAGCATGGTAAGGTGGAAGCATATGCTTCTAGGCAGTTAAAAGTTCATGAGAGGAACTATACAACCCATGATTCAGAGTTGTTAGCTGTGGTGTTCGTATTAAATATTTGGAGTCATTATCTATATAGGGTCTATATTGACATCTTTTCAGATCATAAGAGACTGAAATATGTATTCACCCAGAAGGAGTTGAATTCAGGCAAAGAAAATGTCTTGAGTTGTTTAAGGACCACGACATGAGTCTCCACTATTACCCAAGTAAGGCTAATATAGTTGCTAATACTCTTAGTTGGTTATATATGCGGAGTCTATCCTATGTGGATGAGAAGAATTAGGACTTCATGAAGGACATTCACCATATGGATAGTCTTGGAATTCATCTCTTGGATTCTGAGAATAGTGGTGTATTTGTGCAAGAGGTGGCGAAGTTATCTCTTGGTGCTGAGGTAAAGGAGAAAAAGGTGTTGGATACTTTCTTGATACAAATCAAGGATGATGTGGGTAAGCAGAAGGTGATGGCTTCTTAGAATGGTGGTGATGGTATGTCTTCATTTGAGGCATTGTATGGTAGGAGGTGTAGATCTCCTACTGGGTGGTTCAAAGTTGGTGAGGCAAGGTTGTTCAGTCCTGATTTAGTTCACCAAGAAATAGAGAAGGTGAAGGTGATTCAGGATAGGCTTAAGACTGCCTAAAGTCACCAAAAGTCCTATACTGACGTAAGGCGAAGAGAATAGAAGTTCGATGTAAGTGATTGGGTGTTCTTGAAGGTGTCCCCCCATAAAGGGAGTGATGCAATTTTGAAAGAAGGAAAAGCTTAGTCCCCTTTATGTTGGCCCTTATTTGATCCTAAAGAGAGTGGTAAACACTGCATATGAGTTAGAATTTCCTACAAGTTTGGGTTCTATTCACCCTATGTTTCATGTGTCCTTGTTGAAGAAATGCGTGGGTGATCCTTCTTTGGTGGTGCCTATTGAGATTGTTGGTATCTCAGATTCCTTGGCTTATGAGAAAGTCCCTATAGAGATCTTGGATAGATAAGTTCATAGGTTACAAACTAAAGATGTAGCATTGGTAAAGGTCCTTTGGAGGAACCATAAGGTGGAAGAAGCCACTTGGGAAATAGAAGGGACATGAAGACTAATTACCCAGTCCTATTCCATGTGCCGAACGGAGGAGCGTAAGGTATGAATTTTGTTTTTGCTTGTTATCACCTGGGTTTATCATTTGATTCTAATGTAATATTGTTTTTCTCAAGCGAAGAGTGTACTAGCCAATTATTTAGGGACGAATGATCCTAATAGGGGGATAATGTAACAAACTTAAATATTAAGTATTTTTATTTTGGCCTCCCCATGTTCGAAATGTCAATTTTTGACTTACATATGTACATAGATATTCAAAGGGTAACCCAAGAGAGTTTTGAAGTTTTTGGATGGGATTTGGGGTGGTTTTGGATCCAGAGGCAGTAAGCCTTCGCGATATCGGCATGTAATAGTTATTAGTCTCTATGATAACCTCCGTGTCATAAAGGCTGGGTCTCCGCTATAGGGTCCGCAATATGGAGGATAGCCTATATGATAAGGTCTATTCTATGGACCTATGTAATTTTTTGGCTGTTTTGTTCTATTTCATTTAAGATGAGGGGTAAGGAGGTCCTTTCACCTATAAACGAATTTTAAATATTACAAGGGCCAATTCTCATCAATTTACCATGATACTACAATCATTATTCACTCTAAAAAATCCTCTCTCTCAAATCCCCTTTTTCCAAGTCAAGGTTAGGGTTCAAGGAGGTGGTCATCTAGGGTACTAAGGGTGTTATCTTCTTTAAATTTCTAGGTAATTAAGGCATGTAACTCTTTCCCTATACTTGTAATTATATTTTTCTTAATGGCATGAATTGGTTACTAATGCATGGTTTTGATGTAGGTTTTGACATGGTTGGGGGCTTTTGACATAATTGATGATTAAATTGATTTTCCATGGTTAATTATGCAATATTCATGTTTTATTAATGATTTTGAACATTGTGGAATGCATGGGAATGGTAAATAAATGAAGGGGTCATGGTTAATGCCTAATTTGATGAATTTTCCTTGATATATGGTTTTGAAGATTATGTGCCCACAACCTATTTGTGAAATTGATATTGAACATGGTTTTGTCACATTGTTTGATTTGGATCACTTGTACTAATGTATTGGAATAAAAAAGGTTAATGGAGTATAAATGGTTTTATAAATGGATTGATTATTGAATTGGAACCTTAGGGGTTCGGTTATCTAAATGGGTTTGAGTCCCAAATGGTTAATTACTTGAAAATCTGTGACCGATGGGTTAGAGTTCCAGTTTGTTAAGTAAATTACATGGAATGATGATATTAGCTTGCAAGTGATGTTGGTATGACGATACCAACGGATTTCCTTAGTGCATAATTGGTTTAATAAAATAGGAATGTGTGTTAATTATTTTAATTAGGCTTAAAAGAGGGTTGTGTGGCTGGTCATGAAAGTGGCAGTCCTAAGGGAATAACATTGGAAACTATGCTTGCAGGTACGTGGGTCAAAATGGCTTGGGATTAAAGTACCCTTTTACTTATGACCAGGTGGTTAGAGTCCACCTTACTATATGATTTGGAGGTTAGAATGTCCTATACTACATTGTATGATCGGGAGCTTAAGTCACCTTAGTATATTATTGGGAGGTTAGAGTCCTCTGTGCATATATATTTGATCTTTCTCTGATTCGTGCGGCTACACGCACTAGGGCCGGACCCGGGGGGGGGGGGGGGGGGGGTGATAGATGGAACCCATATAGCCTGTGGGTGCTATTATACAATAAAGGTTAAGCTACACAACCCAGGACAAGGTTTTAAATGTTCATGTTAAGCCTTGTTCCCTATCCCGGCATGTGATATATATATATATACATACACACACACACATACACACACACATATATATATATATATGAATTTGCATTCAATGGTGTGCATGAGTTTTGATTGGTTTTGAATTATTACGCATGGCATTATTTGTTCCCTTATCCCAGAGTTACATGCTAGTGCTCCAATCGATGACTGTCTTCAGACACTGTATCCCCATGCGATGTAGGGTTTGAAGGCTAGTCTACCTTTCTTGTACAATGATCAGACATTCATCGTTAGTTCATGCGTTGACTCGAAGTGATGAACTCCCATCAGTCGGAAGACTTCATTTCATGTTTTGCTTTCTCATGTATTAGACTTTGTTTTAGATTGGTTTTGGCTGTGGTCGAGGGTATGTCCTAACACTTTATTAGTTCTCGGTTTTTTAGAGTCTTTTTGGGTAATGTGGACATGGTTATTATGGATGTTTTTGGACATTGATCTTATATAAATTCTTAAATTTATCTTTCACATTTTGTTTTATATTGGTTTTCATCCGCTGCTAGGTGTTCTTAGCTATATTGGATTAGGCACACAATGTGGTCTCCGATCCTCGATGGATGTGAGATACCCATCACGGCCAGACCCTGGTTTGGGTTGTGACAATTAATGCACACGATCTAATAGAATTCAACGAGACACACAAGAACAACACATAGCTCAAGTAATTATATTGATTCCAAACTTGTTTTAAACATACCTTAACCATTATAAACAAGTAATTTTAAACATAGATTCTCAACTATACCATTATCATCTCATTATGCACAACAAAACTCCTTGAAACTAGGATAAATGCATGTAGGTAATGACACTTATGTGCATAAATCCACCTAAGGTCACCAGACCTCCAACTCTCGATACAACTCCCGACCCGAACTTGAACCCGACCTGAGATTTGACACTAGATTTTAAGCCAAACTTAAGTCTTATTTTTGTCAAGGATACGGCTCATGAGTCAAGGTCAAAGTTAGAAGTTAGGAGTTGGGTTGAGATCGAATTCAATTCTCGTCTTGAGGTTTAATTCTTATTTGATTTTGGGAGTTTTATTGGATCAAGTTCTAATAGGAATTAAATTACAGAAACTAAGTATTGATATAAAAAGTAAAAAGATAATTGATTAAGATAGTAATTAGACAAAAGAAGAAGAAGTAATTAAGAAAAAATAATATATTAAACTCTAATACCCTCAACTACAATCTTAATCAAACTCCTAATGCTTACGGTGACCAAGAGGGAGATGATCACCCTCAAAACGAACATTTCTAATCCAAGTTTCAACAAAAATTTACCAATTCTCTCACTCAATGGAGAAACATTTATCAATAATCAAGCAAAACAAAGAAAATAACCTAGGCTCCTAAGTATATATACCTTACAACTAATTATTACACATTTAGGGGCCCAAAAGCGAATCAATTGCAAGAAAAGGCCCACACAATCCTGTTGAGTGGATTTGAAGTAGTTGGGGAACATCAATGCACACTAGGGACTATTTTTACCTACTCTTGAAATGCTAAAGTAGGTCCAAGGCAGTTTCGAAGAACCTTGGGTGAATGTCCCTCCTAAGGGGATTTCTAGCCCATTTTGCATTCTCTTGACTCCTCTAACGATCCTTGACCCAATGTGAGTGCAACAATCATCAAATGAAACACACTTGATGGTAAGAAGACTTCTTTAAGTACCTCCTGCTTCATGAATAATCCTTTGATCCTTCAAAGCTCCTGATCTTGGCTTCTAGTAAAGGTTAAGAGCTAATCAGGATTGTATCATCCTCTCCATTTTGAAGAGAATTTGACTTCAAATTTCAAAGGGTAATCATTTTCTAACATGTCAAAGTGAAATATTATAGACATTGAAGGTATTGTGCACTTGATATTTCGAAGAAAGGTCATTCTTGTAGGCATTATCGTTTATCCTTTCAAGCACTTAAAAATAGATCATTAACTCGAGGCATCAATTTGGATTTTCTTTGGGTTTGAAACCTATCTTTCCAGAGGTGCACCCATATCCAATTAGCCAGTTCAAGCACACGTCACTTCCTTCCAATATTTACTCTTTTGGCCACCTCTTGATTCTTCTTCAAGGAGAATTCTCACCTTCTCATGCATATTATTCAAGGATTCCATCCTTTTATTTCCAAATAATATTATCAGAACATCACAAGGAAAATGAGTGAGATCTAAATGGGTGAGGGGGTTAAAACCATAAACACATACAAAGGGAGTCATACCAATAATCAAATATATAACACAATTATAAATAAATTCTACTAAAGGTAGGTGGTCCTCCAAGAGACTATTTTTCCCTTAACTAAGGTGTATAACAAAGAACCCAAGGTATATTTACCACCTCTATTTGACTATCAGTTTATGGGTGGCAAGACATTGAGAAAAGCAATTTGGTGCAAAGCCTACCCTACAATGACTTCTAAAAGTAACTAAGGAACATGGAGTCACTGTCACTAACAATGGTCTGAGGAATTTCGTGTATTTTGATAACATGATCAATAAACAAAGAAGCCACAATAGAAGTATCATTATGACACTAAATGAAATTGGACATCTTAGAAAACTGATCCACAACAACTAAAATACTATTTGTACCCCTCCTCATCCTTGGCAAACCCAAAACAAAATCCAAAGAGATGTCAAGCCAAGGGCGTTGTGGTGGGTAATGAGGTATAGAATCCTTGAAGGAGAAGGTGGCATTTTTCACTTCCATAATCCATACATTGGCCAAAAATTCTAGTAATATCTCAACACATTTTAGGTTAATAGAATTGTTCCTCTAGGATTCCAAGGGTCTTGTTAATTCCAAAGTGACCCATTATGTCACTATCATATGCCTCTCTTACAAATAATTCTCCCCACAAACTAGAGGGCACACACAATCTTCATCCTTAAAATAAGAAACCATCAAACTTAGAGTAGGTCATAGAAGCACTATCTATATCCCATCTTTCCTTTCCCCATGCCTCACAATCTTAGTAGATTTGAGAAAATTGGGGGTCCTCGAGAGACATTTACTTTAGAATCTCAAATCCTATAAACTTAGAAGTGAATGTAGAGATTAGCACATGCTTCCTAGACAATGCATCGACTCCATATTTTCCTTTTCTTTTTTGTATTGAATTACATAAGGAAAAGTCTCTAGGAAATCAATCCATTTGGCATGTCTTTTATTTAACTTACCCTGGGCCCAAAGATGTTTCAATGATTTTATTTTGGTTCAAATAATGAACTCCTTGGGCCACAAATAATTTTTCCAATTACCCAATGATCTAACCAAGAAGTATAACTCTAGAACATAAGTGGTATAATTAAGAGTTGCGCCATTGATTTTTTCACTAAAGTAGGCAATACACTTATGATCTTACATTAAGATGACACCTATGCCTACCTTTCTTTCATCATATTCATTTTAAAAATCTTATCAAAATTTCATAATTGTAACAAGGGGGCAGAGCTAAGCATAACCTTCAAAACTACAAATGTATTAGCTTGCTCATCCCTCTATTTAAAAGGTTTGTCTATATGGATCACCTTAGTCAAGAGAGCAGCGATGATACTAAATCCTTTGACAAACTGCCTATAAAAACTTGCCAACCAAGTGGAAGCTTCTTACTTCACCAATTGATTTTGAATTTAGCCAAGTATTGATGGCATCTATCTTAGATTTATCTGCCTCGACACCTCTTGAGCTTACAACAAATCCCAAGAATACTACTTCATTCACATCAAAATAACACTTTCCAAGATTAGCATACAATTTTTCTCTTCTAAGCACTTAAAACACATTTTCCAAATATAAAACATTCTTTTTAAGGGATTTTCTATAAAAAAGGACATCATCAAAATATACCACAACAAATTTCCTAATAAAATTTTTTTTCACATGGTTCATCAGTCACATAAAAGTACTAAAAGCGTTGGTGTAATACCCCAAGAATCCCAATCGATAGTATAACAATGATTCAAGCTCATGATAAATAAATCTTAGTGATTTGGTAGTTTTATGGTCAACTTTTATGTGTATTAAGGGCTTAAATACGTCCTAGCTATTAGACGAATCAAAACATCCCTTACCAATTGAATTCTTGAGAAGGACATTGCCATAGTCATCTTTAAACGACCATATCTCCAATTATACAAATATTTTTTGACATCATGACCTACCAACATGTAGATTATTGAATTATATTTCCATCGATACCAATTTCACTAAAATCCAACATCGAACGAGGAAGTTATGGCCGTGTTACTCAGCATGGTCGGAATCACCCAGGTGTGGTGGTCAATTTGGTTGACCGTCAAGTCCTTGGAGGACCATTGATCATCCCATCAAACCAAGGTAGTGACTCTCTTTTCTGACTATCGTACGATGACCAAAATGGTGGACCACCAAAAATTTGATGGACCATTAGGGGACCGTCAAGTCAAGGCAGAATATCCCATTTCTGACCCTTGAGTGACGGACAATCTGGTGGATCATCAGTTTCCTGATGGATTGTCACTTCGACCATCACGTCGAGGCAAAATATCCCAATTTTGGTACCCGAGTAATGAACGATCTGGTGGACCTTCAGTTGCTCTAACGGACCGTCAGTTCAACCGTCACAGACCCCTATCAATAATTTTCAACTCTCTTTAAAAGGGAATTTTGGTCTTTTCTACCCATTTTGGTTTTGTGTATATATATATCCAAGAAGATGAGAAAACCTCATTTTCTTTCATTTCTCTTCCAAGAAATATCTAGAAGCTAGGGTTTCTCTCTAACTCAAAATTCAATCTTCTTCCAAAAAAATTCAAGAATCTTCCATAGAGTTTCAAAGTGGTTCAAGAAGCAAACTCTCCTGGTCAAAGACTTCAAGAACCCTAATTTAAGAGTGTAAGAAGGAGTAAAAAATAAGTCTCTTTATCTTAAATTCCTAACCCAAGGTATGTAGATGTTGATTCTTGGGTCCTTTTCATCCAAGAAGCTCAAGCATCCATCTTTAAAACTTAAAGATTTTATGTTTGTGAAATTCCATGATTTGTAAGAGTTGAAATTGATGTTCCCTGTGTTGTTGAGTTTTGATTCATGTTTGTTTATAAGATTTATGAGATTTGACTCTAGTATGTGGAATTCATGTGATTGACCTTCTTGAAGTTGTTTTCTATGTGATGTGTTCATGAGTTTTGGGTGTAGAAATGGTTGAATAAGTGAAGCATGTCCCCCATAGGTTTGATAAAGAGATTAGGTGAAGCATAAGGGCCATTATAGTATGTTGAATAGGAAACCCAAATTGTGAGTTAGTTTCTGCTTAGTGTTTGATAAAACGCCCAAGTGAATGAATTATTCCATGGTAGTAGGAAATTCCCAAATAAGTGTGAACCCGTGAGTGTCCAGTGTTTTGTTAAAGGACCTTAGTGAAAAAGTGGAGAGCTGATAGTAGTAAATTCCCCAATTATGTGCTCTTGATATATGTTAAGTTCTTAATATATTCCAAGTGGTTAGCAAGTAGGTTATGACGTGATAGTATGAAGTTTTCTCAAGCTATGTGACATCCAACCACGTGTCAAGATTGATATATGTATGAAATAGCTGAGGTAAAACCTTTTTAAATGGAGTACGATTTAGTAGCATATTTCCCCTACGTTACTATATGATTATGATTTCGAGTACCTAAAGTGACCCCTCAGTGACTGTGAAAATGCTTTAATGATTATGATGATGCTTTAATAATTATGAGATGTTTTAATGATTGTGATGAGACATGAATGATTGTGATGATGAACGAATGCTTGTGATGATGAATGAATGATTATGCTTTACTTTTATGCTATCGAGTCTTGGGAGTATTTATACCCGACAATAGAGCTATTGTCTAGAGCCCGTGTCAATTCCTCGATAATTCCAATTGAGCCATGATTCTCAGAACTCAGTGAACTATAGAACTCTGTATCCCCAGACAATTGCAGAACTTAAGAAAGCTCAGTAATCTCAGTTATTTCTGTAATCTCCATATCGTAGTAATCTAGCCCCAGTCCTGTAAATCAGCTCAGATCTAATAGTATTTAAATAATTTAATTCTAATCTTAGAAGTGATTTGAGTAATCTATTCAAGCTTTGTATCGTCAATCAGATACCATGATTTGATACCTTTTTCCATCAGATACGAAACTAAGTGATCTCAGCGTAACTTAGTCAGATCTTTTGAGAAAATTGATCAGTAACAGATTCAACTTATTGGATACAGTTTAAGAATCAACCTAGAGTCTTTCAGTTGGGAGTAGGATTCAACACCGAGCAAACCCCAGGATGGGAACTCACCTGCTAGTAGGGGGTGTGATTCTTAGAAGCAATACTTGTGTTCCAGAATTATGTAGCCAGCACAGGAACAGTTGTCTACCTGTTGAGGGTTACTACTAGAGAGCCTGACCTTAGAGAAGACATAATGTCTTTACCTGTGGCATGATATTAGCACCCTCCAAACCGGGGGTAGAGGCTGGACCCCTAAGAGATAGTAGGGGCATGTTGGTTAGATGAATACTTCCCACAGTTTCAGTTTTAGTATCAATCATTAGAAATCAGGACTGTCAGATACAGTCATCTATTATTATGAGGAACTTAAATAGTTCCATTGATTCATGGACTATCCCGATAGATAGGCTTGGTCACGTATACAGTTATTTGATATCATATTCAGAGATATGCCACCAGACAGGCTTGATTCACAGTCTCAGATTCTATTGAGCATCCTTGTTGTCAAATCCAGATATAATCATAGTTCTTATCGTTGATAGTAGTTTCTAAATATCATCCTTTAGAAAGGTTGATCTCTAATCCTGTCAGTCGAAAGCAGTAAGCTCAAAATTCAGTCCTTAATGTACATACATATAGATCCTCAGTAACAGTATCAGTTCAGTCAGTGATTCAGTATCTCAGTGTCGGTAGTGAGTTCAGTCTGTAGTAAAGTGGTATTCGAGTTTTCGCATCTAGAGTCGCGATGATTGTGTTCATGGTCTGTGCATTCATGTATGTGTTCTCGTGCAATATTTTTATGATCATTCAGTCTAGATATTATATATACATGAGCCTTTGCATTTAGCCTTACCTTTTCTATATACTCAGTATATTCCTGTACTGACGCATTTGCACTATGGTGTTTGATTTGGCACCATAGGTTCAGAGAAACAGGATCCAGAGTATCCTCAGCAGTTCAGTCCCAATCAACAGCAGTAGTAGTGAGTCCTCTTCTTTTGAGGACGAATCTCAGTTTATTAATATTGCATCAGATTTTGTTTATATTTTTTAGTTAATGGAGTTAGTTGAGGACCTGTCCCATTAACTCCACAGTTCATACAGTTTAGAGGCTTTTCAGATAGATGACGGATATATTAGTATTCAATTTTTAGTTTTGAGTATGCATAGATGTGTTGAACCTTATGGCCAGTTTTCGCATTTATTTCATATATTATGCAGTGTACAGGTACAAATATCAGAAAAAGGGTTAGCTTGTTGTCCTTCGGGTCTATAAGCACCATGTGACATCTCGGGATAGGATCTCAGGGCATTATAATTGGTGAGGCCAAAAGGAATGACCAACTATTTATATAAACCAAACTTGATCTTGAATATAGTATTCCATTCATCACCCGATTGCATCCAAATTTCATGGTACCCACTCTTAAGATCTATCTTAGAAAACATATAAGAACAATTCAACTTATCAAGCATATAATCCAAATGGGAAATTGGGTACTTTACCATTATTTTGCTGATGGTTCGATAATCAACACACATGTGCCATGTCCCATCTTTCTTTGGTACTGGCTACACTGGGATCGCAGATGGACTTATGCTCTCTTTGATGTATCCTTTGTTCAGAAGTTCTTCAACTTTCCTTTGGATATCTTTAGTCTTTATTAGATTACTTTGATTGGCCAGTTTGTTAGGCAATTGAAAACCTAACATAGAATTATTTAATGTTCAATTCCCTAAAGTGAGGGTAATCCTTGGGGTATCTCCTTTAGGAATACATTATCAAATTACTGCAAAAAAAGAGAAACAAAATGGTGAATAGGAGAAGTAGAGTGGTTAGAATAAAACGCATGGGCTAGGAAGAGAATGGGTGCCTCTTTATCATATTTCTTAAAAAGGTCCTTGTTCCTATCCAGCATCACCAAGGGACTTTTTTCTTTCAATGTCCTATCCTCCTCTTTTTCATCATTATCCTTGGTTTGGTCAACTTTCCTACCTTGTTTCTTATCCTTCTCTTTCAATTCTCTCAACTTTTGGTGAGGTTCATTCACTAAAGTGGGTTAAAGTGGATGGAAAGTGAATTTTTGACCATTCAACTCAAAAGAATACCTATTGGTTCTCCTACGCTTAGTTGAATGATTATATTTACATGGCCTCCAAATCAAGATATGACAAGATTGCATGGGTATCACATGATAATGCACCTCATCATGGTAATTCCCGACTTTGAACCAAATTACCACTTGCCTAGTCACCTTCAAATCTCTATAATTATTTAATAATTGAATCTTATATGGTGTGGAATATTTGGTAGTGGGAAACTTTAAGAATTCAACCGTGGTAGCACTAGCCATATTAGCACAACTCCCACTATCAATGATCAAAGAGCACATATTATTCTTGCTAAGGCATATAGTATAGCATATATTTTCCCTTTGAATAGGATCATTTATCACCTTATTAATAATTGAGTGGCTCAAAACAAAGTTGGGAACCTCAAACTCTCTATCTTGAGGCAAAGAAACTACATTATCCTCCCCTACTTGCCCATTTTCTTTGGACCCCTTTCCATCTTGGGAAGCATCCTTATTATCTTCCCCTACTTGCTAATATTCTTTGGACGACTTCCATCTTAATCATTTTCAACATTCTCATCTTCCAATCTTACCTCTTCTCTATGGTAATAAAACTTTCCTTCCCTAAGGATTATATTTCTTCAATTGGGACATTCACTTGCTTTATGTCCCAATCCTTGACATTTAAAACATTAAAAATTTTTAGTATTAGGAGTAGGATATTTGTTACCTTTATTTCGTGGTGGGTACATTAGAGTGGTCTTCTCTACGAGTTTCTTATCATTGGAATTGTAGTCTTTGTTCTTGTTCCATCTTGATTACTATTGAGATACCTCTTTATTCTTACTCTAAGTGTTGGTAGATAAGTATTTTTTTGGTTTGTAAGTTGCCCTCTCTTTGATATCCCTCTTAATTTCTAAGGCTACTTGGAAATTTTTTTCCACTGTTTCAAACTTGTGGGTAGTCATACATAAGGAGATTGGTGTATTCAACCCAACCTTGAAGTGTATGATGTCATGGTTCATGTTCTAATGATACTCAAGTGTAATGACCCTTCAAGTCATTGTCCACGTTCTTGTTTATTTTTGCTGATAGAGATTCCTCATAGCCGCCCCAAGTCATTAGTGACTTGTTGGAACCAATATATCAGTTACCTAGCAGTTTATTTATTTTTTAGAACCACTTTCTCAATTTGATGTCTTAATTGGTCCTAATTAACCACCATGAGAAAACTCTAGTCAAAGACCTTAAATATAAATCTGTTTCACCAAAACATTCGAAATGTCAAAATCTATATGGTTATATATTTTATTTGACCAAAATGGAATACGGATGCATCTTGAGGCATTGGCCAAAGCTCAGAACCAAGTTCCAATCTTCAGCCATGCTTGTCCCAGGAAGAGATGTCGCAACTGTGGAGGTCTAGGCGTAAAGGCAGTGCCATAATTGTGGCGAAACGGAGGGCGTGACCGTGCTACCCAAGACTTGGATTGAACCTATTTAAGGGTTGTATTGCCCAAAATTTTGTCCATTTTGTGCCTCCCACTTAAGATACAAACCCTATGGAGTGTAAAATCTTCCAAATGAGTCTTGGGGTTTGATTAGGAGCTTAAACAACTTGTGAAATCGAATCTTTCTACAAATCTAAGGTGAGATTCCTACTAGTTTGGTGTTAATTTCTTGATTTCTAGACTCAAATCCCCTAAGTCTTTGAGGATCAATTGTAACTATAAATATGATTTATTTACTCAAATTTCTTGAGGGTTTTCTCACTAATGATAGTTGAACAATGGGTTAATCTCAGAAACTCATTTTTTGAAGATGGCACCCACTTAGGGGTTTGGCGTTATTTTTGAACCCATGGAAAAATGGTGTCATAATGGGTATTGATGTTCTTGTTGTGATGCTTAGATTGTATTGTTGATATCTTGGATCGTGGAATAAGAATCTCTAAGAAAAGGCAAGGCAAGGCTTGTTAGTTCGTGAAATGCTTGGACTCAAGGTAGGTTAGGCATACTTATAGTTAGATTGAGCTTGATTATAGTATAATTGTTGATATCTTGTGAGATTGGGAAGAGTTAAGGTGAGAAATGGTTGAATAGTGATTTTTGGAATTAGTTGACTCTTATAGGTTATTGAACTTACAAATGGTGATGCTTGAACCTTAGCCTAGAACCTTGGAAAGTTCAAACTAGTAGTCTCATGAATAGTAGGATAACACTTTAGTTGCTCTAATAGATGAGAATGATGTTTCTCCTTAACCTTAAGGGTATGTTGTCCTAGGTATTGCTTAGTTAGGAAATAACCTTGGTGTTGGGGTGACTTATAAAGAATGCTTGAAGAAGATTTCCCCAAGAGGCTTAGTAAGGATGGATAAGTCTTTATGATGTGAGCTGGGACTCAAGAAACATAAAATTGACATGTTAAGAGTCCACAACGGATTTTGGAACTAAAACAAAGAAGAGGGATCTTTCTCTTCCACTTGGTCTAGAAACAAGGGCACCACACAAGAGACTAAGAAACCATTGGTAAAAAATGCTCAAGTTGAGAAGACTACTCCTAAATAAATTCAACATGAAAGAGGTACTTCTTATAAACCTCTTCAATGTTTTAAATGTTAGGGATTTGGTCATACAATGAGTGTGTGCCCTAATGGGAGGGCAGTTATTGTTATGATTGATGATTCTTGTAATGTTGATGTAATACCTCAAAAAATCCAAACCAATATTAGAGCCATGTACCAAGCTCATGCATAGTACATCTAAAATATGAGTAATTTAGATGTATATTAAGGCTTCAAATAACTCCCAGCTATCAGACAAATCAAAACATTCCTTACCGATTGAATTCTTGAGAAGGATATTGGTATAGTCAAATTCAAATGAGCATATCTCTCCATATACTTGGAACTTTTGAGCTTATGACCTATTAACCGATATATAATTGAATTAGATTTTCAAGATACCAATTTTGCCTAAATCCGATATTGGAGCAAAGAGTTATCCCTATTTTATTCTAGCATGTAAAGCTAGAAAATGGTGGTGACGTTTCTGATGGGCTATCATGTTTCTGACGACCTTTTTGGCAACGTCGTCACATTCTGATGACATTTCTGATGACTTCATCAGCCCTAGGTAGAAAATCAAGAATTCGAACCCATTTTGTGACGACCATTCGTGACGGCCTATCACAGACCACGGATGGCGTCAAGTATATTTTTCAGCAATTCAAGGGCATTTTTGCAAGGGTATTTTGGTCATTTCCTTTACCTTCCATGACTTATAACCCTAAAGAGGCGTAATTTTTCCCATTTTTCTTCAGTTAAGCATCTTAAAAATCCTCTCTTACACTCTCAACCACAAGATTAGGGTTTTCATCAAACTCATCTCTCAAAATCAAGATTCAAGACTTTTTCCAAAATAATCAAGAATTAAGTTTCCTAATCCAAGAACTCTCCAGCAAATCATCAAGGTTTCCTTTATAAGGTATGCGTGTGTTCATTCATGGACTCCTTTCATCCATGAAGTTCAAGAACTCTTTTTTTTTAAAAAAATATATATTACGGTTTTCATGTTATGAATGGGTTGTTGATCATGTTTATGTGTTGAATGATGCCAAGATAGAATCTTTATGTGTTATTATGAATCTAAGACATCATATGAGTTGAAAACATGTAAGTTTGATTATTTATGATGAGTAATTGTATTATTTACACCTATGCCTAAGTTGTGCATGTAAGGTGTTTGATAAAATACCTAAGAGACTAGAAATCATGAATTATAACTAAATTGTGACTAACTGAAGGATTCATGATAGGCCTCTATGATTCAATGTCATCTATGTTGATAATGTGTCTTGTGAGCACTGTTGGATTACTCATGAACTAGTCTTATGGAATTATGCTATGCTTACTTGAAAAACCCACTCATGTACAATATGTAGAATACCCATGTACTTCATGAAATTCCCCAAGTTATGATATTATGGATTGTGGTTGTAATATGTAGTGAGTATGATACTGAAAGCTATGCAAGTATATACATGTTGTATGAAATTCCCTTCCATGAAATAGATTGTTGAGAACCATGCTTAGTATGAAATCCCTTATTTATGATATTGTGGATTATGGACTCTACTCTAATGATCAAGTCAGTGATGTGTGTCAGTTTCCTTCCATCGAGTCCTAGGAGTACTTGTACCCAAAAAATATAGTTGTGTGCCTAGAGCCATGTCATGTTTTCATGATACTCTCAATCAAGACATGATATATAGAAATCAGTCAGTCATGTGACTCAGGAAAACTCAGTAATCTCAGTAGTTCAGTATTCTCAGTAATCTCAGTGCTCAGTAACCTCAGTAATCATAGTAAATCTCATAAACTTCAGTACTCTTAATCAGTCCTAAGAACTCATTATATTCCATCCTTCATCAGAATCCAGTAAACTCAGTTTTAGCTCCTATAAACAATACCACTATTTTCAGTACAGTTAATCAGTATCAGTTCAACAAATCAGTTCAGTTAAGTTATTTTGTTCAGTCCAATTATTCAGTTCAGTTGTCTTTCAGATGGGAGTAGGATTCAGTACCGAGTGATCCTAGGGATGGGGACTCACCGCTAGATTAGGACTGAGATCCTTAGAAGCAATCATTAAGTTCCAGAACTACGTAGTCAGCGTAGGTACGATATGTCACCCATTAGATAGGACTGACATACTCAGGGGTCATCCATTAGCACATTTATATGTATAGGACTGATCCTAGGAGTCACACGCTAGATTAGGACTGACTCCACAACAGATGTCTTTACTGGTGGCGCGATACTGACACCCTTCCAGTCCCGGTAGAGATTAGACCCCAGTCAGCTTATCTTGGGGCATGTCAGTTAGATGAATACGTCCCACCGTTTCAGTTATAGATTCAGGACTGTCAGATACAGTCAACTCAGTTCAGTAGTATAGATTTAGTACTGTTAGAGACAATCAATCCTTATCATTATAAATAAACTTCAAGATCACCCATTAGACAGGACTGATCTCAACTATAGTTAAACAGTATCAGAATTATTAGATTTAAAGATTACCCGCTAGATAAGACTGATTTCAAATTCAGTGTCTCCATATAAAATTGAACTCAGATAGTTCCATCAAAACTTAGACTTTCAGTTGTAGTCGCTCAGTATCAGTTATATCGGTTAGGCCAATCATCATAGTTATATCAGTTATATCAATTTTCTGAACTCATGTATCAGTCATATCAGTTATCAAAATTCATGATATCAGTATTCAGCTTCATAACTGTCAGACACAGTTAACCAGATCAGTTCTTTACAATTTAAATTGTCAAAAATAGTCGTTCATCTATTCAGTATCTCAGTATCAGCACATTCATGTTATTAGTATTTAGACTTAGTAGTCAGTATCTCCATGAGTTTAGTTACAGTTATGTATGCATGTATGTATTCTCATGTTCATATTAGTCAGCATTGTTCATGTATATAACCCTTTGCATTTAGCCTACCTCACTCGTATACTCATTATATTCAGACGTATTGATGCATTTGTGCTTTGGTGCTTTCTCTTATGTTACACCATAAGTTCAGAGACATAAGCTCCAAATTATTAGTAGAATTCCAGTGTTCAGAGTTTGCAGTGAGTCCTTCTCATTCGAGGATGATATAATTATTGCTATATTTACTATTTAGTTGCTAGATGGAGTTAGTTGGAGACATGTTCCTTCAACTCCTTATTCAGTTTAGTTAGAGACTTTCAGACTAGATGTCAGATTAGATATTCATATCTAATTATTTTCAGTATTTATGACTAATTTTGGTATTGTTATACCTTTTTCAGATATTTTGTTATCAGACGTTTATTCACTTCGAACCTTATAAACTTTCATGTTTATGTTTACATATTTTATGACATATTATGTAGTATACAAGTACAAATATCAGTCATGGGGTTGCTTGTGGTCTTTCAGGGTCATGAGCACCGTGTAGCATTCCGGTTTAGAAAATTGGGGTGTTACAAACTTAGTATCAGAGCCTAAGGTTCAATAGAGTCCTAGGAAGTCTGAAAGCCGCATCTAGTAGAGTCTTGTACATGCGTGTGTTGTGCACCACACTTATGTGAAAGAGGCTATGAGATGTTTTAGGAACAGTTTCCCTTCTTTCAGTATTCATGTCGTGCCAGTGTGCATAATCTCAGTCTAATCCATTTCTCCCTTTCTTCTATAGACATGCCTCCTAAAATAAGAAATAGGAGTCAGTCAACCCCTAATCCCAAAGCTCCTTTGGGTGATCATGTTTCTCATGTAGAGTTTAGGGATGCATCACCACTCTTGCTCAGTCAGTCTCTGCCCAAAATAAATGACCAACTATCTTTCTAGCTAACCCAGTGGCCAATTTAGCTATAGCTAGAATTTAGGACTTCACCCAAATGAATCCTCCTTCTTTCACAGGATCTAAGTCAGATGAAGACCCACAGGAATTCCTAGATCAGGTTCAGAAGGTGACAAATATTATGGGGGTTACTACTGTTCAGAGTGCTGATTTAGCCACATACTAATTACAGGATATCACTCATACTTGGTACAAGCAGTGAAAGTCAGAAAGGTTAGATGATGCAGGCCCTATAGAGTGGGAGGAGTTTGCCTCTGATTTCCTTGATAGATTCTTTTTGCTAGAGCTTAGATAAGCTAAGGTACTAGATTTCATCAACCTCAGGCAGGACAGTATGACGGTAAAAGAGTATTCTCTCAAGTTTACTCAATTATCCAGATATGCCCCTCATATGGTTGCAGACGGTAGTAAGATGAGTAAGTTCGTGTCAGGGGTAAATAATAGTGTGGTAAACGAGTGTAGATCTACTATGTTGAATAGCAATATGACTTTAGCTAGACTTATGACATACGCTTAGTAGATAGAGGAGCTAAAAATTAGGATGAGAGAGAGACAGAGTAAGAGAGTAAGGATAGGTAGTTTCAGCTTTGCTCAACCTAAGTAATAGGGTGGTAACTGTTCTCAGCATAGTCGAAAATTTTTAGTCCCAACTCTATCCTTAGCTAGTGTACCAGTACCTAAGCCTAGAAATAACCGTCATGATGGAGCACCAGGCTCCGAGGCCTAGGGTAGTGAAAATAGAGGTCTTATCCACTTTGCAAAGAGTGTGGTAAGAATCATCTAGGTGCATGTATGGCAGATAGTGATGTATGATTTGGGTGTGGCAAGACAGGCCACATGATGTGAGAGTGCATAGTTCTATCACAAAGGGGTAAGGAGTTGCGTCAGCAAGGTACCAACAGTGGTCAGCGTCAGAATAGACTTTATGCACTCCTTACCCGTCCTAATCTACAAAGTTTCCCTGACTTAGATTTGGGTATGTTACTAGTCTTTTATGTTCATAGTATGCATTGTTAGATATCTTTCTCTCATTCGAGCATATGTTTTAGTATGAGTTAGCTAGTAAAGCCAGCAAGTCAATTTAGCAATCAAGTAGTCAAATTTTTATAGCTTGTTTTCTCATCCTTGCATCTATTCATGCTATCAAAAATCTTAGAGAATATAACTATTTCAAGGTAGAACCTCCTAGTAGTTGTAAGTTCAGTTTATCTCATGCATCATGCATTAGTTTTAGACTCCTAAAGTTTAGTTATAATCTAGTTCGTTGATGCCCTGTGCATTACGTAGTATCTCTGTAAGGTAAGCATTCTTAGAGGGACATATCATCCCAAGGGGGAGATACCCCACTTTGTCTTAACGCTCTCATGCCTTAGATCCTTTAATTTCTCCTTGAATAACAAATTTAGTCTAGAATAGAGGGTACTCATAAGTTGACCTTCAAGTTAGACCTTAGCTGTAAGTCAAGTATTTAGAGGTTTAGTTTAGTTCATAATGTTCAGTCCATATGTCACGTAGCAGAATTGGTCATGTTCTCATGTTTCAGTTCAATCTTAGTGTCTTTACCATTGCATGTTCAGTCGCATATTGTGAGTTAGTTCAATCATGTATTCATGCATCAGATATGCATGGTCAACTTATTAGTACTTTCAGTCATGCATTCACGTATCATTTCAGGCCCAATAAATAACGGAGGACATTTTTGCACCATTTCACATAGTTAAGGGGATTGTAGGCCCTT
This sequence comes from Capsicum annuum, assembly GCF_002878395.1. NCBI lineage: Eukaryota > Viridiplantae > Streptophyta > Magnoliopsida > Solanales > Solanaceae > Capsicum > Capsicum annuum. The sequence goes on along the minus strand of NC_061121.1, from coordinate 158,056,387 downwards.
TTTCATTGTGATTTTGATGTGTCTTGGGAATCATCCTAGAAATAGGGACGTCAAATTGAGGTTTTAGGTTGATTTGTTTGCCACACCCATGAGGTATCCAAAAGAATCTATGGGTGATATTTTAGTATTTTGTTGAAAGACCAACACCGAAACCCCTAACCTAGCCCGCCCATATATTTATTAACTAGAATTTGAATGTTACTCTCATGTACCCATACACTATTTTCCCCTAGGAAAGCATAATCCCAAGTCTAGTCTCTTATTGAAATTTAATCTACAATTGTTGCGCTCAAGTAGTGTTTCAAGTAAATTTTGTTGAAACAATATTTCCAAATCATACCCCCTAATTAAATTTATATCTTTCTTTAAATTTACATTGCGGGTCAATGCTTAGAAACTTTCAACATACATAGGATCCGAAAAGTAGTTACTCTCTTCATGGATTTGACCCCAACTTAAGTTGGGTTATTATATTGACAATGACCACCTTACACTATAATAATGGTGTATATTGAGTGTTATCAGTCTTGCTAGGGACTAGGAGTGGGATAGATAACATCTTTGCGGTTCTCACTTTATTGCATGTCATAAGTATGATGATGTTCAACATATGGCCTATTTATTTGCATGTTTTCAAGTTGCATGATATTCCTCAATCCATAGTGAGTGATAGGGTTCCTAAATTTCTTAGCCACTTTTGGAAGGTCTTGTAGGGTAGACTTGGGACAAAATTATTGTTCTGTACATCATGTCACCCACAAATCAATGGTCAAACCAAAGTTGAAAACTACACTCTTGGTTCTATTCTTAAGATGTTAAGTATAGATGGTAACAATAGGGCCGAGGCCATGGAAACTTTGCATGAAAATGTGAGACTACAACTTGAGTAGAAGAATTAAGAAAAGGCTAAGAAAGTCAACAAAGGGAGAAAAACGATGGTGCTTGAATCGGGTGATTGGGTTTGGGTTCATTTTTGAAAGAAAACGTATCCCTACAAGAGCAAGACCAAGCTAATGCCTAGAGGAGATGGTCCATTTGAAGTGCTTGAAAGGCTTAATGACAATGCCTAAAAAATTAATCTTACCCTAAATGTCTAAGTGCACAATACGTTAAAATATTTGTGATCTATCTTCTATGGATGTGTGTGATGAATGAATCTTGAGTTTAAGGGAAAATTCTTCTCAAGAAGTGGAGAGTGATACACCCCAAGGGCCCTCGAAGCATTTCTCAAGGACCCAAGCCCATGAACTTCAACATTGGCAAGGGTTATTCATGAAAAAGGATTCACTTGAGTGCATTATGAAATCCTCTTTAGAATTTATGTGTTTGTGATAACATTTGATGGGTCATACATTGAGAATAATAAAGAAAATTAGTCTTTTTGAGGAATTCAACATCTAAACAAGGTCCTTACTTTTATTAAGGGTAGAAATGTAATAACATAGTTTTTTTTATTTGCTTAGTATAAGTAGTTTTTTCTTATGTTGGAAGACTTAGGTTTTCATGACTAAAAATACTCCATTGTTGTTGAGAGGTTATGAGAGCTCGCTTAGCTTTTAGTTTGTTCTTGTTTTAAAAGAAGAGTTGTTTGGGATATCAATTCCCTTTAGGTTCTTCTTAGAGTTGGGGCTTTTTGGGATATTTGAAGAAGGTCAATTTAATTTATTAAAGTTGGTTGTCTTTGATTCCCAATTTGTATCTATCTATTTGTCCTCTTTTGTTTCTTTGTTCATCCCCTTATTATTAGTCTTAATCATGCTTCATTTTCTTGTTAATCTTAGCATAGATTTTAGGTTTATGCCACATGTCCTGGCACGACGCTAAGAATACTAAAAACTGATAAAAACATTATGCGAAAGGTGAACTGGATGATGAAATAATAATAAAAAGCAATACCAATATATGAGTTTAAGACCACAAAGTTGAACATCTAACTATATGTCTGAAAGCCTCTATTTTTATAAGTTATTGCGACAAACTCTAAGCTAATTCTAACTGTCTGAAAATGAAGTAATAAAAAATAAAATACTTATCATAGTCCTCAAATTATGAAGACTCACCAAAGTTTTGTTGCTAATATGGTAGGTGATCCCATTAAGTGCGATTCGGATGTTGAGCATCAAAAACTTTATTTTGATATCATATAGCAAAGAATAAAGTATGTGGTCAGTATTTTGAATGTACTGAGTATATGTAATGCCCTGAATCTGGTACCCGGAATGCTACACGGTGCTCATGACCTGAAGGACCACAAGCTAACCCATGACTGATATCTGTATTTGTATACTGTAAAATATATTGTATGATCGCAGAAACATGAATTGAAAGGCCATAAGGTTCAAGATTATAACATGACTGATAAAGATATAACATTTGAATGGGGTATAAAATACCCAAAACAAAACAAAAATAACATGATAGTCTGAACATGATAGTCTGGAAAGCCTCTAACTGACTAAACTATTTGAATAAAGAGTTGATGGGACATGTCCCCATCTAGCTCCAACTAATAAAGTACTTAATGAGATAATAAATAAATGATCATGCCCTCGAGAGATGAGAACTCACTACTAACTCTGACTGCTGCGACTGGAATGCTGCTGATGCTCTGGTGCTCGTGCTTTTGAACCTATGGTATAAGACACCATAGCGCAAATGCGTCAGTACTTTGAATGTACTAGTATGCATGTGAGGTAGGCTGAATTTATGGGGTTCATATGCATGAACAATTCTGGCTAACGGACTAATATTAACGTGAGAATACATGTATGAATACATAGTAACTATATCTGAGATCGTGATAACATGAATTTACTGATAACTAACATGACTGATAACTGAGTTGTGATGGTTGATATAACTGAAAACATGAGTGACTGTATCTAAAAGTCCTGAATCTGATAGAACTAGCTGAGTTCTGTACTGTTCTGAGTTGACTGTATGTGATAGTCCTGAATCCTGTAGAACTATCTGAGTTTAATTACTGAGACTGATTGACTGTACAGTCCTAATTTTTAACTAAAACTATGGGAAATAGTTATGTAACCGACATGGCCCAAATAATGCATTATAGATAAGTTAGGGTCCGACCTCTAACCCCAATAGGAAGGGGGTCAATACCGTACCACCGGTAAGAACAAGCTGTGAGCGATCCTCATCTGACAATGTCCCCAAAAGAGAATGGTGGGTCCCTCATCTGACAGTTTTTATTCACGTCATTAACCCTCATCTGATAGTGTTGATGTCTAAACCTATGCTGTCTACATAGTTTTTGAATGCAAGGATGACTTCTAAGAATCACACCCTCATCTGACAGTGTGTATTCCCATCCTTGGGTTTACTCGGTCCTAATTACTACTCGCATCTAAATAGACACTGATCATGGATTACTGAACTGAACTGGACTGAATTGACTAAGTTCCGTCGACTAATGGAATAATACTGAGATTATTACATTACTGAGCTTTCCTGAGTCACATAACTGACTAAGTTCTATGGATCATGGCTTGACTGAGGATATCGTGAAAACATGACATGGACTTTAGGTACACAACTATATTTTTTGGGTACAAGTACCCCCAGGACTCAATGGAAGTAAACTGACAAGGCATGACATTCTGGAATATATGACTAACATCAACAATCAATAATACAATAATTAAAGATATTTTAAAGGCATTTGATTATCATAGCTTGGTACATGAATAAGATAGCATGTATACATAGCATAATTTTATATGGATAACTTATGAGCAACCCGATAAATAATTTTAATACATAAGAATAGCATGGAAGTTATTTTCGATCACAATTATGCTATAGTGCATAGTTTCTATCCTTCTAGGCATTTTATCAAACACCTTGTTTTCACCCTTAGGGCATAGGCCTAATCATCAAATTGACACATTATAAATAATTCAATTTATGGATTTCACTCACTTGCTAATGTAGTTTCATATAAAACACATAAATATTATTACAAGATAAACATGGTTACAACCAACCCACAACATAAATATTATGATTCATAATTTAAAATAGGGTTCTTGAGCTTTATGGATGAAATGAATCCATAATTCAACACAACACATACCTTAGTTCTTGATTTATCGAAGATTGACGGAGAGACTTTCTTGAAATTGAATCCCCAATTGAAATCCTAGCTTGTTCTTGAGAGAAAATTGAGAGAAACTTGTATATTTTGGGTTCTAAATAGCTGAATCTTGTATTAAAAGGTTTAAATAGGGGTGGAAAATTAACCCTTTTAACCCTGAACGCGTCTTTCAATTTCAGTGAAATTTTACCGAATTGGACCCCTGGCGCAATGCGGCACTATCGCATTGTGTCACTGGAATTTGACAACTGGGAAATTGAGGGATAGCGCGATGTGGAGCCATCGCGTTGCCACTTTATTTATGACCTGGAAGTTTGGTGCGATGCACCACTATCGCGGACCCCTACTGGAATTTGACAATTTCCATTTTCTCCTATGGCGCGGCGCCCCACTGACTAATATGGTGCTGTTTTACAATGGGAACTTGAAATATTCATAACTTCTTATCCAGTTATCTGATTTAGGCAAATTTTATATCGATGGAAAATTTATTGAATTTCCCATATGACAAAAAGTGGAAATATTGAAAATTTCTCATGGAATAAATATCATTCAATTTAGAAGCTAATACTTGACATTCTTGAGATAAAATTTGTTCGGAAACTCTAGGGTATTACAATATCTCCCCTTGGTCTCATTTGTCCTCGAATGAGAGTGCCTCAGAGTGGAGAAAAGATAAGCCGAAGTATATACTGAACATAAACACTGAAACATGACTACATAACTAATATTTTTGATATTCATACAGAGCATGCATATCTGATGCATGATTTCATGATTGAGCTGATACATGGATGCATAACTGAGAGTACTGATAAGCTGATCACACATATTTGATGTGTGAATACATGATGGAACTGATTACATGAATGATATTTCTAATAACTGAGTCTTCTCTCAAGAAGAATGCATAATGATGCATGAATATATGACTAATCTGATGCATAAATGTATAATTGGATATGCAATGGTACTTAGTACCAAGTTTAAAAATGGAATCCTAAACATGAGGCTGATACCAAGTTATAAGTGAAATTTGGACATGAAAACTGAAATGCTTAAGGAGAACTGTTACCTTGAGCTTAATCTGAGTCGGAGGAGAAAAGGTAAAGGTACTTGTTATGTATGTTTTCTACTACTTCCCTAGTAGCTCCCTCAACGGACTGATTCTGCCAAAGAACTTTGACTAGATGGACTTCTTTGTTCCTTAGTCTACGAGTCTGGTAGTCTAGAATTTTGACTAGAATCTCCTCATAAGGGAGACTATTCTAAACACCTATGCTCTGAATAGGGACTACAACTGCCGGGTCACCTATACACTTTTTGAGAAAAGAGACATGGAAGACTAGATGAACTGAGGCTAGATTTGAAGGTAATTCGAGCTCATAAGCTACCTCGCCAAAGATAGGCATAGTCACCAACCTCGAACTCGAGATCCTTTCTACGGATATCTACATAAAACTTCTGTCGGCTCTGAGTAGCCCAAAGTCTTTCTCTGATCAACTAAAATTTCTCTAAGGCATCAAATACTAAGTCATGCACTATAACTGAGGCCTTACTAACTTTAAACCAACCGATTAGAGATATGCACCTCCTACCGTAGAGAGCTTCGAATGGAGCCATCCGAATACTAGAATGATAGCTATTATTGTATGCAAACTTAATCAAAGGAAAATGGTCATCCCAACTACCCTTAAAATAAATTGCACACGTCCTTAGCATATCTTCTAGTATCTGAATGGTCCTTTCTACTTGATCTTTTGTCTGAGGATGAAAGGCTGTATTGAGATAAATTTGGGTACCAAGATTCTTTAGGAAAGGTTTCCAGAAATGAAAGGTGAACTGGGTACCTCTGTATGAGAGAATAGATAATGGAACATAGTGCAATATGACCAACTCTCTAATGTAGATTTTGGCATAATCCTCGGCTGAATAAGAGGAAAGGACTGGGTGGAAATTAGCTGATTTGGTCATTCTGTCTAAAATGACCCAAACTAAATCATGCTAATGATGAGTTTGAGGCAAACCCATCACAAAGTCCATGTTCACTTCTTCCCACTTCTAAGTAGGAATACTGAACTCCTATATGGACCCACTAGTCTTTTGATGCTCTATCTTAACCTACTGATATGTAGAGCACTTAGCCCCAAACTTTGCAACATCTCTCTTTATCCCACTCCACCAATAGATCTCCTGTAAGTTGTGGTACATCTTTGTGCCCCCAGGATGAATAGAGTAGCACGCACCATGCGCTTCTACAAGAATTTTCTGCCTTAAGTCATCCTCACCTAGAACACAGAGATGACCCTAAAAAAGGAATACACCATCTCCCCCTTAGGATAAAACCTCTAATTTTTGGTCCTTAACTGGCTCTTTCAACTTGACTATACTAGGATCTCTATCTTGCTTTTCTTTTATCTCAGAAACTAGAGATGATTCTAAACTACTCTGAACCCATATATCACCCTCCTCTGTATCAACTAAGCGAATGCCTAGTCTGGTAAGCTGATGGACTTCTGTAGCTAACTTCTTCTTACTATCCTCAACATGAGCAACACTACCCATAGATAGTCTACTGAGAGCATCGGCCACTACATTGGCCTTGCCCAGATGATAAAGGACACTCATGTCCTAATCATTCAAGAGCTTTAACTACCTTCTCTGACGAAGATTGAGATCTTTCTGAGAAAAGACATAATGAAGGCACTTATGATCTGTGAACACATCTAATGAACTCCGTATAGATAATGCCTTTAAATCTTTAAGGCAACTACTACGGCTGCTAACTCAAGATCATGAGTAGGGTAATTTTTCTCATGGGGTTTAACCTGTTTGGAGGCGTAGGCTATGACCTTACCATGATGCATGAAGACACAACCCAAACCTACTATGGATGCATCAGAATATATTACAAAACCATCTGAACCATCTGGAAGAGCTAGGACTGGAGCTGAGGCGAGGTGAGTCTTCAACTCCAGAAACTCTTCTCGCAAAGATCTGACCACTGAAACTTGACTTTCTTCTGAGTCAATATGGACATAGGGGATACAATAGATTAAAATCCTTCAAAAAACCATCTGTAATAGCTAGCCAAACCCAAGAAACTCCTGATATCTGATGGAGAGACAGATCTGGGCCAATTTTTTACCGCTTTGGTCTTTTGAGGATCTACTCTTTGTCATCACCTGAAATGATATGGCCAAGGAATGCTACTGACCTTAGCCAAAATTTCCACTTACTAAATTTGGCGAACAGCTGATGATCTCTGAGAGTTTGAAGTACAATTCTGAAATGGTCTGCATGATCATGCTTATTGTGGGAATAGACCAGAATATCATCTATA